>NW_027187323.1:8125474-8134840 GCF_028583685.1 Petaurus breviceps papuanus
AGTTAGGCCCATAACTGAGTGGCAGGAAGGCAATCTAGGCTACCTTTGAGGAACAAGAATTTTCTTTTAATGATCCTGATATTTTCTCTAAAACAAAAGTCAAACTTTTAAATAACAGTATTCTTCCGGTAATATAGTGTATCCAATGAGTCAAAGAACAGTACAGTTTCTAAGTAATTCAGGTTGAGGCTCACCCAGACTATAATGGAGAGGAGTACAATGGACATCAGTAGGCCAAAGCACATTGAAACAAGAAATTATGTAGAAGAAAGAATTCAAAGGGTGTTTTCAGGTAGCAGTGGCAAAAACATCAAATTTGGGAGAGGATCCAGATCACCAGTTACCAACCCTAATGTAGCCCTTCCCTTTACTACTTGTGTGATAGCGGAAAAATCATTTAACTTCTTTTGGCCTCAGTTTACCCATCTGTTAGTAAGGGGGTTAGAATAGCGGGCCTCAAAGGGACCTTCTAGGTCTAAGTCTCTGATTCCATAATGCTATGAACAAAGGAGATGGACTTATTTCACTGCTCTGTTAACAATGTTAAGAGATTTGGGGAGTCTCCAGGATTGGGTAGAAGACAAATTGTGAATTTATGGGAAGACATAGAAGAGTCTCACAAAATAGAGAGGTATAGATAAGTTGCCACCTAGGAATGCCCATATCAGTGACATCACAGATCTGCTCAAGTATGAGAGCATTAGAAATAATTATTTAATAACAAATTATTATTATTATCTGTTAGACAGATTATCCTTGTGTTGGAATCCCTCCTTTGACATAGTGGTTGACCAGGGGCAAGTTATATAAAGTCTGCAAGGCTCAGCTTCCTCATCGATAAAATGGAAATCATAATGCCTGGAGACCTACCTCACAGGGCTGCTGTATCACATGAGAAAAAACCTATAAAATTATTTGTGAAACTTAGAGCTGTTCACAAATCTCGGCTGTTACTATTCATAGACTGTCTCTGCTTCATCCTTGACAAGAGATATTAGTTTATAAACTCTGATCATTTTTATGGTGACCTAGTTGCTTATATTCATCATCAGCTCTATAGAACTAGATGACAGGTCCATGAAATAAGGCTTATTTTTGCCTTTAAGTACATGATGAAAATCAATTCTGCTCCAAACTTCTCTGAAAATCTACAAACAATCCATTCTTCCATTCAGCTGTAACTTCTTCCTGTCTTTTGTTTTCTTTTATATTGAGAACATAAATATGGATGTAACTCATTTCCTTAAGTGACACACCTCAAGTAACCACAGAATCTTCCTATTGGAATGAACCTCAGAGACTATTCCCTGCATGAGGATTTTTCTCTGCATCACTAGCAGGTGTTCATCCCCGGCCTTTACTTGGAGACCTCCAGTAAATAGAAATACAGCCTCCCAAAGCAACCCATTCTACTTTTGAATAGTTCTTTTTTAGGTAGTTATTTTACCCTTTTATTTCAAGTCTAAAGCATCCTCTTGTCCACTTCTACCCAAAGCTTCTACTTCTGCCTTCTAGGACAAAGTGCAACAAAAGGGGCACCCTGTGGAAAAGGTAGGTGGCACAGGGGAGAGAGCACTGGCCCTGGAGTCAGTAGGGACTGAGTTCAAATCTGGCCTGTGATACTCAATAGCTGAGTGACCCTGGGTAAGTGACTTAACCCTGATTGCGGGGGACAGGGGGGGCAGAAGGAAGGGAGAAGGGGAGGAGAAAGGGTGGGGGGAGATCATGCTACAATGGAAAGTGCACTCATTTTGGAAGTTGAACCTGAGTTCAAATCCCAGTCAATAGGTAGTGTGGGCCTCAGTAGAAAGAGGGGATTGAATTAAATTATCTCTAAGGTCCCTTCTAGCTCTAAATCTATTATTCTATGATAAATCTCATCCCTCATCAACCTGAAAGCCCTTCAAATACTTGAAGACAGCTATCATATGTGCCTGGGGCAACTAGGTGAAGTGGATAGAATCCTTGGGCATGGAGTCAGGAAGACTCATCTTCCTGAGTTGAAATCCGGCGTCAGACACTTACTAGCTGTGTGACCCTGGGGAAGTCATTTAACGCTGCTTGCCTCAGTTTCCTCATCTGTAAAATCAGTTGGAGAAGGAAATGGCAAACCAATCTAATATCTTTGCCAAGAAAACCCAAAATGTGTCACAGAGTCAGACACGACAAAAACAGCTGAACAACATCAGCAATCTCTTAGGTTTTTAATTTCCCAGGCAATGCATTCTGTGTTTCTTCAACTAAACTCCATATATTATCAAAGTCCCTCAACACCATGGTGTTTATTCCCCTAGCATGTTCAGATAATGTATTCCTTTGAACCTGTACTGTCTTCCCCCATGCCCACACAAACATAAACTGGGTTAAAATTCTCCTCTTCCTTCAAGGGCCAGTTTAGGTGTTACCTGCTTCATGAAGTCCTTCTTGATACCCATTTTCTTTTTCTACCCCCTCCCTAAGTGAAAAATAACCTCTTCCTCCTCAGAGCTCTCACAGCATTATATTTGTACTACTCCTTGTATTACTCTTTGTATGAGTTAAATGAGAATTTATTTTATCTCTGCCCCTCACCACTGGATTATAAACTCCAAGAAGCTGTATATGTTGTGCATATACAAAGCATTCCAGAGAAGTATGTTGAATTGAATCAAGGGCTTGTGTTCAAATTGTGGACAATTTTACATGGTTGAGGAAAACTGACACATGCAGAGAGCTGATGTCAGAACTCAGATCTTCACAGTTACAAGTTCAATATAGTATCTCACACACCACATTAACTCTGTCACTGTAACTGCATTACTTCTCTAAGCACAAATACTCCCCCATTCATGATTTCTTTAGAGCCATGGACAAAAGAGGCCCAGAATACTAAGTCTTGGGTGGGTTAGAATCTGCAGGGACCTTACAGACCCTGACATGACTAAAGGTTATTGATAGGTTCCAATAATTCATACTTGTTTCTTTCCTCCTCACCCTCTTGAAAGCTTTAAGCATATTTGCATTGCATCTGAATACCCTGAGGTACAGGTTCAAATGAATAGTCGATTGTACCATTTAGAGTAGTGGCAGTAAACAAGTTATTGAAAGAACAGGAAGAATAGAGAAGTTAGTAACAGCAGCCAGAAAAGGCTGGAAATCAGAGAAAGACAATGAGAGTGAAAAAGGCAGATCCATGGGTGAGAGAAAGAGTGGTGGAGAGATGAGGGATTCAGAAAGAAAGCGATCAGAAAAGGAGATATGGGAAAGGGAGGATTAACAAGAACATACAGAAGAGAAGTCAGAAGGGTATCATACAAAGGCTTTAATTCAATTAAAATGTTATAAGTAAGACCATATTTTAAGGAGTCTTCACTCTTATTTTACCTTCAAATATGGCAGGAGAAAAAGGGAAAGTTATAATAGGAGAGATGTAGCTACTCAGCAAGGCAAAGAGGCTAGACCATATGTCATATCAAAAATAAGTCACTTAAGATTTGCACAAAATAATGAAGAGTGAAATGAGCAGAACCAATGTACACAGTAACTGCAATATTGTTCTAAGGACAACTTTGAGCGACTAAGTCATTTTGAGTATTATAAATATTCAAATCAACTGCAAAGGTCCTATGAAGGAAGATGCTAGCCACATAAATAGAAATATGTATAGTATGGTTTTATATATCTATCTATATGTATGTGTATATATATATATATACACACATATACATAATTGTGTCTAATAGTAATCTTTTCTACGGTGGGGTGGGGAAGAAGGTAGGAAAAATAATACATAACAGAGAACAAAAGAAAACTTAGAAGGAAACAAAGAAAAATACAGTAACTTTAAAATGATGTGTATTATTTATTACATAGTTGTTTTTTTTTAAGTAAAGAGTATGAATTGGAAATTCGTGGTTTTATATTGAATCTTCTTTTTATGTTGTGCTGTGTACATGGAAATGTTCTCTCTCTCTTTTTTCTTTTGGTCTTTTTGTATTTAAGTTTGAAATAAATAAAAATTTTAAAAATAAGTCACTTAAATTGACCCAACTGACAAAACCAGGCCCTTGCCTTAAGTGCCATTAGGATAGCCTCATAGATGTAACTATTTCATAGTTTTTGTCTTGTTCCTCCTGTTCACCATTAGTCATTAGGACTTAGCCTACTCTGAGAGTGTCCTGTTAACTCACAAAATAAAGGAACTGAATGAGATCATCCTTGAGGTCCTTTAAGCTCTGAGACCTTGGTAATTATGTGAAGCCATGATATCAATGGAAGTTCTAGCTTTATAGCTATTGAAAAAAGCAATTCAAATAAAGAAAAAAAAAAAGAGGCCCAGGATCAGAGGACCCAAATTCTGGATCTGCTACTTATTTTTGGTTTGAACTCCATCATCACCTTTCCCTGGTCCTCAGTTTTCTCCATTGTGACAATAAACAAAATCCTGGTCCAATCTACCATTTATATATCCAGGTGTACTCTTTTAAAAATGTGCACTCAGGTTCCTTTCTTTCCCCTTTTTGAGATGCTTTTAGAGAAAAAGCTCCAGCGTCTGGGCAAACTGAATTGGATTAGTAGTTAGACTCCCATGATATTAAGGGCTGCATTTTTACAAAACCACATAATCGGTTTAAATGATTTTGTTTTCAGTGGTTTGATTGATTCTGTGATTGGTTTTCTGACTGAATTGACACAGCTGGCCAGTAGTTTAGTGTCTAGTAGACTCTAAATAGGCATAAGTTGAAAGAGGCAAGGCCACAGTCGTATAACATTGACAAACTCATGTGAAACCACTGAAAATTTCAGTAAGGAAATTGAATTGGTGCAGCCTGATAATATCTGAAAACTATTTATAACTTTTTAAGTTCCTTTTAATAAGGTTAACTGAAGATAATACTGTGAAGTCTTAGAACCCTTATTTTATATCAGGTAGATCCTAAATAATCTCTCTAAATTCCATACTACTTGACTAGAGTTACTATTTCAATCTATCAGCTTTCATTTGATACCAAGGATTTCATTTATATCAAGGTCTCAACCAAGTGATTATAAGACTCCATATTTTTTTCATATAGATTCACTGCATGTTTTGAATATTTTGAATATTTCTTTTTCATTTCAATGAACTGTTTTTGATATACCGTGTCACTTTCATCACTTGGGTCACTTTTATATATGCTATTCAGAATTAGACAGCAAATGAACTACAGCAGGGGAAAAAATGCATCAGGGATTTGTTTCTGATCAGAGCTTTTCATTTTAACTAAACAAAAAAAGATATAAAGGGTTTCCAAAATGAGGTCATTGAAAAAGGTTTTTTTTTAAACTATATGACAATAATTAAGAAAAAAATAGAGCACATATATGCATAAATATATGTACACATATATTACATATATACACATATTTTCAGAGGAGTGATGATATGAAAGATGAGCACATGGTTAAGCAATTAGGAATCATAGGAATATCTCAGTACTAAATATTGCACCTGATAAAGCACATCTCTGATTTTAGATTCAAATTTTGCTGCGTCCCACAAACTCGACAAAATCCAATTTTTCTTTGTAAATTATTTATATTTGAAAAGCTCAGATCTGAAATGAAAGAGTTTTAAAACCTCTATTTAAATAACAGTTATTAGTTTCACTTTACCTGAATCTTAATGAAACACTGATATTCTTGAGTCATATGTTTTAGGTCATTGTCCCAAAAGTCTCTTATTTTGGCCTCAGTGACAGAGAGGAAATGACATATTTTACGTTTGAAAAAAAAAAGTAAAGAAAACTCTTCCAGTTGATAAAATTAGAAGGCAGGATTTAAGATTAATGATATACAATATTCCTTGTCTTAATAAAAGCAAAAATCACTTTTTTCTCTACTCACTTAAAACATGATGGCAATGAATATCATCTACCACATATTTGTGTTTTTTATTTGTGCAATGATTGTTATTCTTTTTGTGTCTTAAAAATGTATCTGAGGGGCGGCTAGGTGGCACAGTGAATAGAGGCCCTGGAGTCAGGAGGACCTGAGTTCAAATCCGACCTCGGATGCTTAACACAAAAACTAGCCATGTGACCTTGGGCAAGTCACTTAATTCCAACTGCTCTCCAAAAAGCAAAAAACAAAAAAAATGTACCTCAGATTTTCAGGTATAAAGTACTATAGTGTAAAATGACATAGATTACTCTTTATTCTCAATCATCGGTGTTATTTTTTAAACTATTTACAGTGGAAAGATTTGTGGATGATAAAATTTTAATGTAAATATGAGTTTATGAAGACTGGTTTCATTTTGCAAAACAGAGAGTAAGTTTTCTGACAAATTCCAAAGGCATCTAAAAATAGTGTTTTTCTTAAATACTAAACAGAAGTTACATGGTGGACTAAATGTGTCTGGTTTTTAATAATAATATTTGAGTAGTGGGAAATTCATTAACCAATATTTTTAGTCACTGAGCTAATGAAGAAATTCATTATTTATTCTCATCTAAGCACTTTTTCTCATTTTATTTCTTATTTTCTCAGGAGATGGAAGGTATTTAGAAACGATTTAATTTTTTTTATTGAACTATCAAAGACATTCTCTCTTCTGGGACCTCCTTCACTTTCTCACTCATTGTATGCTAACATACTTCACAGACAGTAGTGAAATGAACCCAAAATGCCAACTTAAGATTTGCATTATAAATAGAGGCACAAAAGGATATATTTTTGAAACTCTTGGTTGATCTGGTATATCAAAGATGTCTTTCTAAGCTACTTCAGTCACTTCATTGAAGTGAACTGAAAGCATTAACTTAAAAGTAGCAAGGAGAACGGCATGCAGAAAAATTATTTCAGTGGAACTCTTCCATACACTATGTGAATATCCTCTCCCACTCTGAAATGCTTCTCTCCCCCCCCCCCCCTTTTTTTTCCACGTCTGCTCCATCAGTACTGGGCAAGGTGAAAATCTAAAGTTCACCAAATTCATTTCTAAAGCTAGTTCTGAGAGTCTCTCTTTAGCCAGCCATTTCATTAAAATCAATGTCCCCATTGGAGCCCAATCTGTTTTCCTTATCTTGGCCAACTTTCCAAATGAAGCTTCAAGAAGAATTGCTTGTCAGCAATGGAGCTGACCTATAAGTAAAGTGACTCTGCTAACCTTGCTCTTAGCCCTGTATTCTCGGCTCTTACAGTACATTAGGAAAATGTATGGTCTTCTTCTGACTCCCAAAACTATGCCCTGCAACCTCCTGAAAAAAATATCCCCACTTCTTGTGTACTAAAAATTGCCAATGTCAGGCAAGTTGATTGAAAACTGCAGAAATTAGTTATATCCATCCCAAGAGTCAAACACGAACAGGGATTTGGCACATCTGATAAGTGCTTCAAACTTGAACTTGTTCTATTATTCATTGTAGATGTATGTTTCTCAAACTGGAGGCTGGGCCCTGCTGGGAAAGTACCAGGGAGTCTGAATGGAGTGAGAAAAACCTGAACCTTAGAACTCATTTTTTGGTTTCATTTTCTTTTTGGGGGATGTGGGGGGACAACAATAAGGATTAAATGACTTGTTCAGAGTCACATGGCTAGTAAGTGGCTGAGACTGGATTCAACTCAGGTGCTCCTGACTCCAGGGTTGATGCTCTATCCACTGTACCACCCAGCTGTCCCTTACAGAACTTACCCTTAAACAGACAGGGAGGAGGTTGACTCTGGGGAAGGTTCTTCAGTCCAAAACATTTCCTTCTCATCCTTTAAGCTTTGTTGTAATGGTACATCTACAATTGTCCTTTGATAGTGGCAGTGCTCATAAAGAAAACCATAGATTTTCTGTTTATTTAGGGGACTTTTGAGAGTGGTGAGACATGTGGAAGTTTAGGTAGTCCAGCAGAAAGAGCACTTGATTTGGTATCTGAGAGTTCAGCCTCTTACTACCAGGATGGTTTTGGACAAGTTACTCCACTTTTCTTCTAATTCAATAAAGGGGACAATTATACTTCCACTTAACTATCCTACAGGCTAGTTATAAGGATCAGATAAGATCATGGCAGTAAAGCATTTGGGACCATAATGTGTTATAAAAATATCAGCTATAATGATGAAGGTTATGGAGGGGCTTTTTAGCCCATGATCATGTATTTAGAGTTGGAATAGAGCTCAGTGATGATCTAGTTGAATCACCTCCTTTTACAGATGAAGAAACTGAGAACCAATGAGGACAAATGATTTGCCCAAGTTAAGTGACAGAGTCTGGACTTGAACCCAGGTTCACTGACTCTAAAACCGGTACACTTTTTACACCATCTCTACCAGCACCGGAATACTGGATCTGGAATCAGAAGACCTGGGTTCAAAACCCAGCCTTGTCACTTATTACCTATGTGTGACCATGGACAAGTCATTTAAATTCCTTTGGGTCTCTGTTTCTCTAACTATAAAATGAAGAGAGTATACTAGATGACCTTTAGAAGTCCCTGTGAGTCTGTGATCTATGCTCCTATGAAAGAAAATGCATGAAATGTTATCACAATATGGTGGACGGAAGAGAAATCCTTTGTCAACTGATATAAATAAATCCATGTCATCATCCAATGTCTTCTGTACAACAGTTCTGCAATAAGCAGAGCTCCTTTCTTAAGAATATTTAATGCCACAGTTGAGCATTTTTGTTTTCATTATATTGTTTTGTGAGTTAAGGAGTACACCTTGGATTGATCTGAAATGACCATAGGTGGCCAATAAGGACATCACCACTCCTACATGACAATGCAAAATTGTGTACAGTTCTTTAAATCTAATAGCAAAACTATCTTATGTGATAACATGTAACTATTCTCCAGTTTGCTTTTAATTTACTATTTCCTTAGATATTCAGAGTGAGGAACAGAAATCTTTTAAGTTAAAGAGATCTTGTCAGCTGTTTCTTCAATGTATATTACCCTCAGTAGCTACATACAGTTTTTCCTCATGGTCACCCCACCCCATGCACTGCCTCATAAAAAAGAACATTAAATTTACAAAAACTCAGTAAAATAAAATTAACAGTAAATTGTGGATAATGCTGACAAAGGGAGATGCTAGCTCTGACATTTAGCAATGTGGAGTTTATTAGGACAGAGGTACATCTGTTTCAAATTAAGTTAAGGAACAGAGTTTGCGATCATTTTAACTTCAGAAATGGAATTCATTTTTCTTAGATGGTTCAAGATGTATAGATAAGATATTAGATGTAGGTAGGTAAAGATATTGTCTCCCCCGCCTGCCATAAGGTCTAATTTGTCCTCTCAGTTAAGCTTCTAAGTTCCCTGTACAATGGTTTCTCTCTCTCTCTCTCTCTCTCTCTCTCTCTCTCTCTCTCTCTCTCTCTCTCTCTCTCTCTCTCTCTCTCTCTCTCTC
>NW_027187323.1:8134850-8153183 GCF_028583685.1 Petaurus breviceps papuanus
CTCTCTCTCTCTCTCTCTCTCTCTCTCTCTCTCTCTCTCTCTCTCTCCTTTTTTTTAAACCACTCTGGTTCTTTGTTAGATAACTATGTGTTGCTAACCCAGTAACACACCTTGCTAAATGCACACTACTAAAAGAGATTTGACTGGGAATTCAAAATGCATTTATTAGTTGTCTATCATAATTTGCCAGCCTTACCCAAGTGCATATTCTGAAAATCATAGCAATCAGTATGCTCTTGTTGCTGCATGAAGCTTCAAATTATGTCTAGCAATGACTCACTCAAGAGGAAAAATTTAGCAATATTCTATTATTGCTACATGCCACTCTGCCTTTGTTAGAAATACTTCAGTATCTTGCCTTTTGTAACACCACCTTTTTTCTACTTCCTCCATAGCTAGGAGTCAGGGCCCTAGTCTACTTACCTCTATCATATTTTACTGAAGCATCTTGCTAATATCTCCAGTAATTCTTTTGGAAAATACTTCTTCCTTGAGTCCTTCCATTGATAGTCCTCAAGGGAAGCCTCCCCTTGGGCCTCAGTAATAAGTAAAAAACAAAAAAAAAAAACAAAATCAAGGGAGGCCTCAGCCATTATAAGTGAATAACCCTGTTCTAGCCCCAATCCCAGATGGTATTTGTATGAATCGTTCATCTCACTGGGGTTGTAAACCAAATTGTAATATGTCAGGCTCCCTGTTGGTGCTCAACAAATCATTATCATGAGGAATAATAATAACAATTTGTCCACACCACCATTAAGATCTATTTTGCAAATGATTTGCTTCTCTTTGAAAATGAAAAAGGACAAAGGCCTGGGACACCTGTGATAGGAAAGGACATGAAGCAAGACACTTCTCTGCCTTATCAATGAAAAGAAGAGACAGGAATTCTTGGTGTCTTCATTTTTATGATACTGAACTAAAAAAAATAGTTTAAATACTGTTAGTGTTGGGGCTTTTTAGAAAAAATGCCTTCACTAACACACAAGAAAAAAATTGTTAAAAATGGAAAGCTATGAAATAAGGAAAACAAAAATGTCTAGATTTTTCTCCCCTTTGAGAAAATAAATGACTATGCCTCCTAATTAATTTAAGTTTAAAGGTTTCACTGGGATTGCTTCTCAAAATTCAATTTATATCAAAAGACTTTCTGCTGGTTACAAGGAATTCTGGGCATACCCACAGGAACCAAAAAGCACCCTTCTATGAAATCTAACATACTTTACCATGATGCAAGAAAAAAACATTTATTGTATATAACAAGCTTTTACTTCCCTCCTTAATGTTAAAGTGGGAAGCTTGCATTGTGTGAGTTCTCTTTGTCAAGTGCTTAAGCCTAAGAAATCCAATTGGGTGAGTTTAAATCTAATGATAAACTTTTTGCTGTTTATTTCTAGCGTCATCTGAAATAATCCTGAATTTTATTTAATCTCTGCTGAGGCCCCAAAATATCAGAAATTCATAAAATACAGGACTGAGCACATTGTAAGAATATGTGCTTAGTGGTGCTTATAAAAATGACAAATTTAGGGGTGGCTAGGTGGCACAGGGAATAGAGCACTGGCCCTGGAGTCAGGAAGACCTAAGTTCAAATCTGGCATCAGACACTTAACACAAAAACTAGCTGTGTGACCTTGAGCAAGTCACTTAACCCCAATTGCCCTCCAAAAAAAAAACCTAAAAACAAAATGAAAAAAACCGACAAATTTCCATGCAGGGTTCACTAAAAAATCTTCATTTGCGTTTTCCAGTTGTTCTGAAATGTGTCTTTGCTCCCCATGGATAAGAAAACTTGGTGCATACATGTGACTTGTACAAAAGTGCTTCTAGTTTATGAACAAAGAAACATGGAAACAAGTTGTTGTTGTTGTTCAGTCATTCCTTCGTACCCAACTCTTAGTCACCCCATTCACTATAGCATGCCAGGCTCTTCTATCCTCCACTGTCTCCTGAAGTCCATCCAAATTTATGTTCATTGAATTTCTATGACACTATCTTCCCATCTCATCCTCTGCTCTCCCCTTCTCCTTTTGCCTCTGATATTTCCCAACATTAGGGTCTTTTCCAATGAGTCCTATCTTCCTGTTGTGTGGCTGAAGTATTTAAGCTTCTGCTTCAGTATTTGACCTTCCAATGAACAGTCTGAGTTAATGTCTGTAAGTATTGACTGATTTGATCTCTTTACTCTCCACAGGACTCCCAAAAGTCTTGTGCAGCAGCAAAATTTGAAAGCATAAATTCCACAATCCTCAGTTTTCCTTATAGTTCAGCTCTCATAGCCATACATTCCTACTGGAAAAACTAACTTTAACTATATGAACCTTTGTCAGCAAAGTTATATATCTGCTTTTTAATATGCTGTCCAGATTTGCCATAGCTTTTCTTCCAAGGAGCTAGTGTCTTTTTTTTTCTTTTTGGAGGGGGGAAGGCAAGGCAATTGGGATTAAATGACTTGCCCAAGGTCACACAGCTAGTGTTAAGTGTCTGATGTTGGATTTGAACTCAGGTCCTCCTGACTCTGGGGCCAGTGCTCTATTCACTGTGCCACCTAGCTGCCCTGGAGCTAGTGTCTTTTAATCTCATTGCTATAGTCACTGTCTATCATTATCTTTGACTCCAAGAAAATAGAATCTGACACTACTTTCATTTTTTCTCCCTCTATTTGCCAGGAAGTGACGGCACCTGTTGCCAAGGCCTTAAGTATTGTTTTTTATTAAGCTTCAAGCCAGCTTTTACAATCTCTCTTCCATTCTCATCAGGAGACTTCTTAGTTCCTCTTCACTTTCTGCCATCAGAGTGGTACTGTCTGCATATCTGAGATTTTTGATATTTCTCCCAGCAACCTTAATTCCAGCTTGTGATTCATCCAGCCTGGCATTTTGCATGATGTATTCTGCATATAAATTAAATAAATAAGGTGGTAGTATACAGCCTTGTCATACTCTTTTTCTAATTTTAAACCAATTAATTGTTCCATGTTCAGTTCTAACTGTTGCTTCTTGTCCCACAGAGAGGTTCCTCAGGAAACAAGTAAGATGATCTGGTACACCCATTTTTTAAGGACTTACCACATTTTGTTATGATCATTACAGTTAAAAGCTTTAGTCAATTGTTATCAATGAAGTAGAAGTAGATTTTTTTTCTGGAATGCCGTTGCTTTCTCCATAATCCAAAGAATGTTGGCAATTTGGTCTCTAGTTCCTCTGCCTCTTCAAAAACCAACCTACTTTTCTGGTAATTCCAAGTTTACATATTGCTGAAGCCTAGCTTGCAAAATCTTAAGCATAACCTTGCTAGCATGTGAAAAACAATATACGTATTCAGTAATTTGAGCATTCTTTGACAGACACCAGTTAGGTAGTTGTTTATGCCCCAAATCACCTCCCCAAACACAGAAAGAATTTAGCTATGGAAACTACATTCAAATTTACTGAATTTTTCTTACTCAAACCATGCCTTTGTTTGGCAATTTTTGTGTATTTACAAACACTTCACACATGCTCAATATATTCAGTAAACTGGCAACTCCCCATATAAAGCTTTAATACAATAATAAAATCATTAAATCTTAAAATTATAAGAAATCTCAGATATAATTCAACACAACCAAAATTTGGACAAGAATACCCTTTCCAACATCCCTGACAAATGGTCATCCAATCTCAGTTTCATGAGCTCCAATGATATTGAACTTATTATTTACCCAAACTTACTTTTCTACTTTTTAACATCTCTACTTGTTTTTATAGGAAGTTTTCCCTTCTAACATGCCAAAATCTGCCTCTTGAGAGCTTCCATTTTCTACCTAGATTCTAGATCACTTTATAGAGACCAATGAAAACAAGTCTTCCTAATAATCCTTCAAATACTTGAAGAGAGTTATCACATCCCATCTAAGAAACCTACTATGTCCCTTCTCCAGAATTAACATCCCCTGTTCCTTAAACTTCATAAAACATAGGGTTAAGCATCTTTAATATCTTATTCAAGCTCCCCAGGACATGCTGCAGTTTATTTCCTACTATGAGGCACAATCAAATTCTGAACCACAGGAACATGGGATCCTAGATTTTGGAGCTGAAAGGATCTTGGAGGCCACTGAACACAATTCCTTCATTTACACCTAAGGAACTGAGCTGCAGAGACATTACATGAGCTGCACAGGACCCATGACCAGCAAATATGTGAGGCAGAATTCAACTCGTTTTCCTGACTTCAAGTCCAGTGTTCTATCCACTATGGCACCCAACAAACTGCTTACAACTGAACACAGTATGTTGCATTCACTATTGAAATTTATAATGAGTTCAGAATAAATGTATTTGGTCTAACCAAAGCAGAATTCAATGGAACTACCACCTCTCCCTTTCTGGGTACTCTTTCTTCAAGCCCTAAATAACATTCTTCCTACCCCTACCCTTTCCATATTCACTGCCTATAAACGGTATAGACCTAATTCATCCTCCAAAACCTTCAGTTGCTTCTTCCAATGCCTGAAACTATCATCCCCTATCTTGTCCTCCCATTTACTACCAAATGCCTTGAAAGAACTATTCATAGTTGCTTCATTTCCTTCCCACCTACTCACTTCTCAATCCCTTGTAAACTGGGTTCTGGTTCCATCATTCTGTTAAAACTGTTCCCTCCAGGGTTATCAACAAACTACCAAAACGTGATAAATGTTTTTTTCTTAGTTTTCATCCTCCCCAACCTCTCACGAAGCTTTTGACATTGTTGAGCCCTTAATTATTACCCTCCTAACTCATCCCAGTATTCTCTCTCCTCATTCAGGTGCTAGTGACACTACTATTCCTTGTTCTCCTCTTGCCTTTTTAACATCTCATTTGTTGAAACATTATCCATCTCCAAACACCCATCTCCAAGGTTCTCTTATGGGCCTTCTCTTCTTCCTTTAGATTATGGAAGGAACATGATCTAGGTATAAAGGCTGATACTGTAAGCAATCTGGGAAATCAAGGAATAGTTTACCTGTCAGATTTATGGAGAGGGGAAAACTTTATGACCAAACAAGAATTAGAAAGCATTATAAAATGCAAAATGGATAATTTTGATTACATGAAGTTGAAAAGCTTCTGTACAAACAAAGCCAAGATTAAGAGGGAAGTGAAAAATTAGGAAAGAAATTTTCCAATCAATGTCTCTGATAAAGGCCTCATTTCTAAAATATACAGATAATTGAGTCAAATCTATAATAATGCAAGTCATTCCCCAATTGATAAATGGTCAAAGAATATGAATAAGCAGTTTTCAGAGGCAGAAACTAAAGATATCTTTAAGTATATGGAAAAAATGCTCTAAATCACTATTGATTAGAGGAATGCAAATCAAAACAACTCTGAGGTACCACATATCACCTGTCAGATTGGCTAAGATGACAAAACAGGAAAATGACAAATGCTGGAGAGGGTGTGGAAAAATTGGAACACTAATGCATTGCTGGTGGAGTTGTGAACTGATACAACCATTCTGGAGAGCAATCTGGAACTATACCCAAAGGGCTATAAGTAATTTCATACCCTTTGACCCAGCAATACCACTTCCAGTGTTGTATCCCAAAAAGATCATAGAAGTGGGAGGAAGACCCATATGTACAAAAATATTTATAGCAGCTCTTTTTGTGGTGGCAAAGAATTGGAAATTAAGGGGATGCCCATCAATTGGGGAATGGCTAAACAAGTTGTGGTATATGAATGTAGTGGAATACTACTGTGCTATAAGAAATGAGGAGCAGATGGACGTCATAATTACCTGGAGATGTTTATATGAACTGATGCTGAGTGAGAAGAGCAGAACCAGGAGAAATTCGTACACAACTATAGACACAACCTATGTGTGACGACCAACTTTGATAGACTGAACTCTTCTCAGCAATGCAGGGTTATAAGTCAACACCAAAAGACTCATGATGGAGAGAGATGTCTACATTCAGAGAAAGAACTAGAAAGAACAGAATTTGAATGAAGATTGAAGCAAACTACCTGCTCTCTGTCTTTTTCTTGTTTGGTTTTGTTTCCTCTTTCCCATTTTTCATTCCATCCGATACAATCTGTCTTTATATTTGCAGATCCTGTACTTGATTTATGCCACCATGGGGGGGGGGGAAATGGAGGGGGGAAAAATTTGAAACTCAAGGAATTGTGGAATTGAATCCTGTAAACTAAAAGTAAACAAACAAATTAATAAAGACCAAAAAAAATTTTAAAAAAGATTATGGAAGGAAACACAGAAATTGTTCTTCATATCCCTACAGGTTGCAAAAGTTTAGCACCTACCAGGAAGCTAGCAAGAAATGACCTGGTGATTAGAAATATACACCAGAAGGTTGTTCTCTCTATATATAAATATAGGCCTCAAAATACCATGGAAAGCTCAAAATTAATAAATCGTACTGGAGCTAGAAAGTCCACAATTGCACAGACTTATCCATAAAAAGTTAAGTGTTTTTCATATATGTACCCACACCAAATTCTCCATCTCTAAGCTACATGAAATTTTAAAAATCTTTCAAAAAATAAATAAAAACTTTAAAAAAAACTTTCAAAATAGAACCTTGAAGAAGAAATTTAAAAACCACATGGGAACAGGAAGAGATACATAACAACCCTATCATCCTATATGCCATTGAAACTGTAGCAGGATAATTTTAGTGAGTCTACAGAAGGTGAATTTATATCTTTTATTTTAATGCAACTTAAAAAGCAGTTATCTTTATCCATTTATCCATTCATCAAGAGAACATTCATTTTTTTTTAACAGCAGGATAATGTCTTGCCCCAAGACTATTTTTATCAGAATTTTACTAGACAAATGAGAACAATTTTTCAATAATAATAATTACCTTTATCTAAGTTTAACCTATTGTTTATGTCATAAAGATACACACACACACACACACACACATATATATATAAAACAATAAAGGGAGACATTGCCCACAACCACCCCAAAATAAGATTGTGTAGCACCAATGTAATATTTGCAACACTCACAATCACGCTAAAGACTGTGACTATAAGTATCACATGATGGTCAATCGCAAAATATACCAGATTCTCCAGATAGAGGATAGAACTGAAGCATTTATTTAGGCACCAGAAAACCAAATCTCAAAACCAGTAAGCTGATTCCATCATAGTACAAAAGATATTCAGAAGCCATAATAATGCTGAGAGCCACAGCATCCTTCAGCCTTCCCACAAACCAATACAAGATCAATATCTACTCACAAGCCTATCTGACTCCTTAATGTGATAGTAATGGCATTTAAAGATTCCCCCTGTATTGGCTTGGTTTTCAAATTGATTGTGTTAAAACCCAGAGCTTGTTAATCCCACCTGTGGGATGGACTTGTTGATGTGAAAAGAAAGTCCTGAACTGGGAGGAGCTGGTGACGTAGATTTGGAGACACAAGAGAGAGGCGGAAGACCTTTTTGGAAGCAGCACCCACGTGGAGGCAGAGAGAGAGAGACTGAGAAGGATTGCTGGGGTCACTTTGAATCGCCCCGGACTTTTGAGACCTGCCCCCTGAGCTGCAAAGGACTGAGGAGACATGGCTGTTTTGCTGGTACTTTGTCTGTCTGTTTTGATGTTGTTTTGCCAGATTTGTCCACTGGTGAAAGACAGTCCTGTTGTTGAAGAAGTCCTGGACCCTGGCTTTTGGCTAAGAAGCCCTGAGACTGTCCTGCAGACAGAGAGTGAAGGACAGTGCTGTTGTTGCAGGGGGACAGTATTCACTCTCTGTCTGCAGGACAGTCTCAGGGCTTCTTAGCCAAAAGCCAGGGTCCAGGACTTCTTCAACAACAGGACTGTCTTTCACCAGTGGACAAATCTGGCAAAACAACATCAAAACAGACAGACAAAGTACCAGCAAAACAGCCATGTCTCCTCAGTCCTTTGCAGCTCAGGGGGCAGGTCTCAAAAGTCCGGGGCGATTCAAAGTGACCCCAGCAATCCTTCTCAGTCTCTCTCTCTCTGCCTCCACGTGGGTGCTGCTTCCAAAAAGGTCTTCCGCCTCTCTCTTGTGTCTCCAAATCTACGTCACCAGCTCCTCCCAGTTCAGGACTTTCTTTTCACATCAACAAGTCCATCCCACAGGTGGGATTAACAAGCTCTGGGTTTTAACACAATCAATTTGAAAACCAAGCCAATACAGGGGGAATCTTTAAATGCCATTACTATCACACTTACCTGAGGTCCTCCTCTCTCTCCCACCTTCTGGCTATCTCTGGCTACCAGCTTCCTGTGGCTCTGCTTCCCTTCAACAAACTCCTTCCACCACAGGCTCCATGTGACTACATTCAGCCTATTATGGTACAGAGTTTATCTTCACAGCAGGGAAACTTCCTGTGGGCTCTGCTCCATCTTGCAGCAAATTCCCTCCATCACAGGCTCCATGTGATTACATTCAGCCTATTAGGGGGCAGAGTTTACTTTCAAAGCAGGGGAGGTTTTCAAACTGCCCCCTAGGTCTATTAAGGGGCAGGGAAGATCCTCAAATTCCCATTCCCATTAAAGACTGATACACAAAAATTTAAGAAAAACGTTTTTAGTAGATGTCACCATCCCAAATATTCACACTCTTCAAGCCACAAGAACCAAAAAGTTCACAATTGCCAAACTGTATGAAAATTTTTAAAAGTTACAAACTATAGAGAATTAGACAAAGATATTAAAATAAAGGATACTGTGTAAGGAGAACATTCTCCCAGTCCACCAACCTACTAGTACTTACAAACAACAGAATATTAAAGGAAGACATTAAAACCAAGGATAGTACATCTAAGGTCAGCATTATCCCAGTCTTCCAGGCTAGTAGTAACCTGGTCAAAAAATGGAAATGTGGTTATTCTGGTAGTATTTATTCTTGCAGGATACATGCTGCCTTATTCACCATTCCCCTAAGTCTTCACAAACCATTCTTTGAATAATGTATTATTTTGTCAAGAAAAAAAGTGAAACACAGTTTTATAGTCTGAAAAAGCTATCTTCCTCCTTTTTTTTGAAAATTGGGCCAAGACCACTATTACTTTTTTTCTCCACAATTTTTTTTCAAAATTACTGATGGCAAATTAACAACCACATATATAATGTCTTTCAGTACTCTACAATATAGTTTGTCTGAGGCTAGGTTATACTCTTCCCTAAATGCCTTGAAGGTATTAGTGGACTTGGGTTTGAGACATAGCTCTGAGTGACCTTGGATAATTCATTTCACTTTGGGGACCCTCAATCTCCTCATCTATAAAATAAAGTGGTTGGACTAGAATATCTCTAAACTTCTCAGATGTAAGTCTGTGGTTATATCAACTATGTTTATTTTCTACTCTTCATTATTAATTTGTGTTTTCCACTTCCCATGCTGAAGATAATTTTCCCTTGGAAAGAAAACAACAATTAAATAGTTGTGCCTTCTGTTATCTGCCCTGCCCAGGCCAAGCAGCAGTCCTATCTTTTGATTTTCTTCTTGTCCCAAATATAGCTTTGTTTTCCTTAGCACTCGTCACAAGTCTCACTATGTCCTAGATTTTCACATCCATGACATTATTCTTAAAGGATACCTTCTCACTTATCTGCCCCACTGTCATTTATGCACATCTTTAAAATACAAATTAGCTAATGAGTCCAAAGTGCATCCATATCAGTTTCTTTAGATATTTCTCCCTTCTCTCCCTCACTTTAGTGGAATGCCACTTGAGAGGGGTTTGAACTAGCCCACTGCCCCATAATTTCCATAGACAATGATAGTAGCAGTGAAAAAACAAGCTCTCTAGAACAGTGGTGTCTAACTCAAATATAAATGGCTCCCTGCAGCCACATAGTGACTTAGAAAACCACAAATTAATATTATCTATATCGTATTATATTTTTATTTATTCCATTAAACATTTCTCACTTACATTTTAATCTCATTTGCACCATACTCCCAGAGTTTGACCCCTCTGTTCTAGTCAATAGGGTGTATAGAAGTTTAAAGAATGGTCCAGGTGATACATAGCTAGGCTTAAAATTTACATGTGTCACTGAGTGTGATATATTTCATTTATACTTGTTCCTTATCTCCTAGCAATGGACTTTTATATTTTAAAAGCTGGAATTTCTACCTTGTGAACCCGTTTTAGATCTCATCATGAATCTCTAGTGTGGGTTTTCTTATTTTTGACTTCTTCCTCTAACTACTTCCTGCTAATGACCTGATGCATGGATGATATTACCAAAGAGTCCCAGGCATCTGAATGTTATCTGCTCTCAAACTTTACTAGCATCCTTTCCTTCCTGTTCTTCCCCTCTCATTTCCTAGGATGGGAGAGTATTTGAGCTCTACTATTTATCAATTAATCAATAACAATTTATTAAGTACCTATTATGTAATAGAAACCATATTAGGAACTGGGGTACAAAAACATGAATAAAAGGGCCTTTGCCTTCAGAGAGAAACATTCTACATTCAGACACATGTATTTTATACAAATTTTATACAAAACAAACACAAGGAAAAAGTTGGCAAGTGAGAGAGTCACTAGTAGCTGGAGAGATCAGGAAAGGTTTTGGGTAGGAAGTGATCCATGAAGTGGGCTTTGGAGAAAATGAGGACTTCCAAGAAGCATGGGAAACAAAGGCATAGGGACACAGTTGAAATGTAATGAGTAAGGAATTACAGAAAAGACATGAATCCTGTCCAGCTACACTCTTTGCTCAACCACAGCCTAGACCCTGCCAAGCAACCAAACCATATGGGACAATATATTGCCACAATCTTAGGACACAAAAGACTACCTATGCTTTCTCTGAGTGCTGCCCTTTGAAATATGCTTTCCCAAACCTAAGACACACATCAAATTTATGTGCAGTTTTTCTTATTTATCAAACAAGAACTCTAATTTCTTTTATTCATTCATTCAATTATTTATTTTTAAGAACTCTAATTTCTGACAGAAGGGCAATTCCCTCCTGATGTTCCTATTCTTTCTACATCAGCCAAGTTACTAGTCAGAACTAGACATTCTGATTCTTGATTCTCAATCCAGAAATTGGTCAGAATCAGGAATTTTCTTTTCAGGAATCTTTCTAGGTTAGATTCTGCATTCCAGTCAAGATCTGCTTAGATTCTTAACAAATATTTGCTGGATTGGATTGAAGTAGCTCCTTTAGCTTTAATGTATCAGCCCTGTGTCACACCCTTTTGCTAGATAATTAAGGGTGGTATTTAAATAAACCAAGAGTTAATAAATGTCTCAAGGAAAATCCTACTTTAATTCTTCATCATAGCAAAAAGGTGACCCTAAGTACCTGAAAGCTATGGCAGCAGAAGGGTAAGGTTGGGCTACTCCCACCAGGTGAGAATGGTTTCTAGTATGGGTCTAACTAAGGACCATGTATCTGTGAACTGAGAAAAAAACCTATAAAAGTTGAGAAAGACTCTTAAACAGATTTAATTTTTTTCAATCTCAATAATTCATGAAACTACCTATCGAGTCAAAGAAGGGTTTTGATCTCTATCAATGGAGGGAGTATCCACAACTGACAGAAATGAAAAAGCCCTCAAAATATAATCCTGATTGGTCATCTAATGTGTTACCTACCCCACCAGGTAAATAATTATTAAATATATACTGATCAAGAAGGCCCCTAAGAAATGTCAGCAATGGTGAGAATTTCAGACCAGTCAGGGAGATATTTTTGGTCAAGTGGGTCTATTGACTCAAATAACTCCATGTACGCAGCTGTCTCCTTGCCTACAAGTAGGCTCTCAAGTATGCCTTTATCCCTCCCTAAAAATCCCCTCCCTCCATATTCTTCACCAAGGATCTCCTTCAAGCTCAGTTTACTTTGAAAGACTTCACCTGGCTCCAATCTTTCCACTCATTCCATCTCTAGATCTAGAAAGCTATAATTAAGCTTTTATTTGCTTATAAATTTCTGTGCAGACATTCTGAAGTCATCGTTAAATGTAGGGACCATGTATGCTATTCCTCTTACTATCTGAGTTCCAAGTACAGGACTTCATAAATATTGAGTGCTCTTTTCACGTTCTTATTTAATTGACTTTAATGATGATGCCTTCATAAAAGAATCACATGACTATAGTATCACAGATCACAGGTCTAGAACTGGAAGGGATTTCTGAGGGCATTGAATCCAACATCCTTCTTTCACATATTAGGCTACTGATATGCAAAGAAGTTAAGTTGCCTAAAGTCTCACAGGTAATAAACAACAGGAACCCAAATTGAACCCATGTCTTCTGATTCCTTCTGCAAGAAACCTTTCCCAGTTCTCCTTAATTAGAATCTTTGCTCTGAGATGACCCCCTCCGCCAATCCTGTATATAACACATTTGTACATAGCTGTTTACATGTTGCCTCCCCCATTAGACTGTGAGCTCCTAGAAAGAAGGGCTGTCTTTTAGCACTTCTTTGTAACCCCCCGTGGTTAGCAGGGTGACTGACACACAGCAGGTACTTAAATGCTTATTGACTGACTGACTCCAGATGCAGGATTTTGTCTTCTGTTCTACTAATGCCTTCCCATAAGATCAAGTCACTTTGTAATATGACAATTTTCACATCACTTTCTCTGAAGATATCCTTTAAAATTTAAGTAATAGGTTAGGTAGTCATATCATTTTTTTGTTTTGCTTTTTGATGGGGGGAAGGTAGGGCAATTGGGGTTAAATAACTTGCCCACAATCACATGCCTAGTATATGTTAAGTTTCTGAGGTTGGATTTGAACTCAGGTCCTCCTGACTCCAGGGTCAGTGCTCTATTCAATGTGCCACCTAGCTGCCCCAGTAAGGTCACCCTTCCTAAATTAAAAAAGAAGTAATTCACAGGAGTTATAATAATAGCTGACATGTATATGATACCTTAAGGCTTACAATGCATCTTACATATATCTTATTTGATTAAAAAAACCTATAAAATAAGTATTACAACCATGAGGAAACTGAGGCTCAGAGCAGGTAAGCAACACCTTTATAGTCATAGAGCTATTAAATGCCAGAGGTAGAATTTGAACCTCTACCAATTTCAATGCTCTGTCCCTGCACCACACAGCCTCTGGGTAAAGTGCCCAGGAATAATTTTAAGTTGAAATTAGAATCCAATCTTTGCTTAGTCCACTGTTTTCTTTTCTTTTTTCTTTTTAAGATTTTTCTTTTTGCTTTTTGGAGGGAGGAAGGCAGGGCAATTGAGGTTAAGTTTTGTGTTAAGTGTCTGAGGCCGAATTTGAACTCAGGTCCTTCTGACTCCAGGGCCGGTGCTTTATTCACTGTACCACCTAGCTACCCCTCAATGTTTTCTTAAGGAGATCACATGAGATAAAATCTATCAAGAGTATCCTCCAGATAACAGGGAGAAAAAATTATTATACAGGAGATTGTCCCCTTAATTCTTTGTAGTATTGCACTTTTACTCAGAAAAGGTAGTCATTGAGCAAACATCAAAATGAAATCCCCTGGCTACATTTTTTTTTTCAATCTTGACCTTAAGAACCCTGAAAAGCCTACAGACCTCCATAAACATGAGGTCTACACCCTGGTACCACCCCTTCCTCATTTTTCAACTTCACTTTTTACTCTGCTGCATTGGGACATCATGGGCATCAATTTTTACAGAAGACATTATCTTTCTCCATACCATAAATTCTCTTACTGTTTATTATTTTTAAGTCCCAAATCAATGACCCAACAGAAGTTGCAAAAGATCCATCATATTCCATTGAATAATTTTATCCTCTTCATTTCTTTAGCTCAAGTCCCAAGAGCTAACTGAACTACAGATCTTGGACCTCAGTACAGCCAGTAGTTTTCTTCCCTCATCAGATTATTCACCAAAGCATTTTAATTGCCTGATTGGAATTCCATCGCCTTTCTCTTTTCCAATCTTATCCTTCACTAAGGTGATAATGAACAGTGAAGTGGCCACAAGGTAAATAGCAAGAGAATGGAGATTCAGAGGCTAGGCAATACACAAACTGGATATACATGAATAATGGAGAGCTGACTACATTTTTTCCTTTTCTAAGAAATCCTACATATTAGATAGGCAAAAATAAGTATAACTTCTATATACACGTTATGCAGGCACATATATATATATGTATATATATATATATGTACTTATGCACATATAGTCTGTGTGTATGGAACCTACAACATTCAACTATTCATTTTTACCCATTTCTACTTCTTAAATTTTTTTATTGAATTTATTTAAATTTTGCGAAAAATTACTATTGCACATTTTAAACCATCTCTTCCTTCCATTTGACAATGAACAGATATAAAAAAATGAATAAAATTAACGTTCTTGGGGTGGTTAGGTGGCACTAGCCCCGGAGTCAGGAGGACTAGAGTTCAAATCCGGCCTCAGATATGTAACACTTACTAGACATGTGACCTTGGGGAAGTCACTTAACCCCAATTGCCCTGCCTTTCCCCCTCCAAAAAAAGCAAAAAAAAAAATAAAAATTCACATTTTTAATTAGTGTTCTGGCACAAAATCATTCCTAAGCTGGGATGAGGTGGTAAAGTAGCCCTCATAACTGGTGAAAAAAAAATTCAGTGAACTCTGAAATGCATACGATTTTTGCCCCGCTTCTAATCTCTTGATATCACATTTCTCTTACCAAGTCTTATCCAAAGAACCCAATGGAATATCAAAGAACCAAGGCTTTACTTTTCAATAAGAGTGGTGAACCATGCCCAGGCAAACAGTTGTAGAAGAACAGGCCTCAGTTTGAACCCGATTTTGGGTGTGTTTGAGTGGTTCATGACTATACTGGTTAGTACATGAGTCACCCCAGAACATGATTGAAGCCAACATAAACCAAGTCTACTGGCCTCACCCTCAATCCCTACCACAAGCTTATTCACAATATGATGTGATGGCCTGGCACTAGTAACCCCAAAACTATCAATGAGTCAGAAGTCATTATATGCTGCACACCATGCCATCCATATTACTAGTCATTAAGGTCAAAATGAACCAAATGTACTTCCTGCTAGCTGTATTCCTCCTATCTAGTCTACCTTTACCACTCAATTTCTGCTACATGGTCCTGGGAGCTTACTTGTTTGTTTAGTTGATAGGACCTCCCATTGCCATGACTGATGGGTAATCTGGTCATGATATTATGTCATGGAATAATGATGACACCTTCTTTTAAGCTTATTCCATACCACTCTTATTCCCATACTACTTAAGCACCATTTGGATTAAGGAAAGTAGGGTATCGAAGGCTAGAGGAAACAGGGGAAGGATGTAGTGCCAAGTGTACTAAATGATGGCACCAAGCTAGGAAAAAAAAAAGGAAGGGATGGAAATGGAGGGCAAGCTGGACCTGTTATTTCAATAGCATAAAGAATTCCTTGTGTGGAGACCCCCTACATTTATGGAGAACAGCAATTCATCTGTAATGTATAGTGTCACAGTTGCCTGGGTAACTAAGAGATTAATTGGATTCACTTTGGTCACACAGCTAACAGGTATCAGAGGTTGAATTTGAACCCAGGTTTTCTTGGCTACACAGTCAAACATCTATTCAGTATACCATACTTTCTCTAGAGAAAGGTTCATGTTCTACTCCTCTCAAAGCAGTCAGTAAATAAAGTTGTATCTTTGGGATTCCTTTACCTACAAAAGGTTACTCCTGTCATTTTTATAGAAACACTGCATTCCTGTAACACTATAGATGATCCTAATCCCCTATTCTAATGTCTGTATATATTATATCAGACAGTGGTCGTTTATTTGACCCTGGATTACATAGCAGCTATGAGCATGTTGTCTAACCCATTAAACTCCTTAAGGGTAGTGACTATTTTTGCCTTCCTTTGTAACTTAATAAATGCTTGTTGACTGAATGAGTTGACTGGAATTGAAGGAATTAAGTTTCTGGATCTTTTCTGATAAGGATCTTCATGCTATCTTCAGGGATCTTGAAATTACAATCTTTGGTAAGTGATCTTTTCATGTAATTTTATCTTCGCACTATATCTAGGTATCTTCTTTTTAACTTCTAGGTCTACGAGCTTATTTATCTCCTTGCTAAAGTTCAAAATTTAATTTCTAACACAGGTTACTTACTGTAATAAACTGTACAAGCTTTAAAATGACAAGTTGAAAGATACAATTTTTTAGAGTTATGAATTAATAGCTATATATGTCAAAGACTTTGAAAGTGCCAACTTTTTCATATTTATAGATATATTATTGAAATGATAAAAAATGAACTGTGGAAAGAGGAAAGAATGGAGAACTACATATAATGAATCAAACATACTTAACAAGACATGTACAGACACTTTAGTGTGCATCTCTTTTATTACATTACATTAATCAAATGCTGCTAAAGACATCCATCTGAGCAAAGTGTCACATTGATATTCTATAAAAACATTCTTTTGAAAAAGAATCTTTGCTGACAGCCATATCAACCATATTGTCTCAGGTGATTGTCAGGACCACATTACTCAGAAATTAAGAGAATTTATGTAAGTGCCTCATGAGGCTTCCCTGAGGATAGCTTTTAAGAGAAAATAATTTAATTGGAAAAAGTGTATAGAGTCTGATAAAGACAAATAAAAGCATAAGGAGATGATTTAACCAAGAAAAGGCATGATCTAAAGTCTACTTTTTAAAGTTTTCACAAATTATAAGACATTCTGATTATTTATTCAAGCAAACTATCCTGTCATAATACAGACCTGATGACTGTACAAAGCTATGATAAGAGAGCCTTTAATTCTCATGCTAATAGAGTATCAATAAATTGGAGTGCTTTCTTATGTGTAATATTATATAATGTGTGTTTAGATGTGTCTTCTGAAACTCCATTATAGTTCTACTTTATGGAAAAAGGATTTTTCCTTTACTTAATATTCTCTTTAGTATTGAGATGTGAATTCACATAAGAGGAGACAGATGAGGGAGATGAGTAATAGCTCAGAATCAGTACCTAATGAGTATAAGCAAATCATAGTATATTCTTAAGCTCCTTCTGTTATAGTCAGATATTTTAGAGCTATGATAATATTACCGTAGGAGAAAAACAACAACTTTTCATGGCCTTAAATGGCCCTGGATTTGTTATAATTCAATTGATCAATCCAAATAATGTCAAGCAATATTTCAAAAGGAAGGTCAGGTTTGAATTTTCTAATTCTGAAAGCATTCAGAAACCATATGGATACTGGATCTCAATCATATTTTTCCTAGATTATAACTTGAATAAAAGGAAGTCAAACTTCAAATCACTTTAGGGTTGGCAACCATCTAAATGAGGATACAGGGGATTAACGCAAGCCTAAGGGCTCTAAGTCGCTAATAGCTGTGAGATGAACGGAAAACGGATTTTTCACATCAAATATGTGGAAGGCCAGACATATATGTCGGGAAAACAGGTAATGAGGAGGAGGTGACAAGAGGTACAGCCAGAATGAGCTGGCTACTATGACAAGTATATCTATGCCTCACTGTTTTCTCCCTCATTCTGTTTGTAGTACCAAGAGCAGACAAGAAAAGGGGAGCATGAAAAAGGTGTCCAGGCCAAACAACACACTTGCCTTCACTTGGACAAAATTTCAGGATCACAGGAAGAGATTTTGGAAGCTTATGTTTCAGAGCCCAAGAAAATTCATGAATGTGCAAGCATACAGCTTTGGATTTTGACAAAGTAGCCATAACTCTCTCAAGTGCCAGGAACTATATGGAAGAAAAGTCCAACTTGTGGACATGAAGATTCTAGGCCTGTGTTGAGGCTATCTCTGAAACTTGGCCCTAATGCTGCATCAAAACACATGTGAAAGTTCTTTTTCTTCTAGTCCTTGGCACATTCAGAGTTACTAGTGTTCCCACTCACAGCTGTCACTCCCATACAAACTTAATAAATTCTATCTATGCATGACTTACTTCTGCTAACCTCCATCCACTAGAGATATACATATCTTACTCATACATAAAAGGACAATGGCCTGGTAAAGCTGAAAAACAACACTCTCATTATTATCCTGTAGGACATGGCATGAGCCGTGCCCACGGATCAGAACAGCTGCTCTATAGTACCTAAGGTCTCCCATCTGACTTCCCAGCTGGAAATATGGGTTTACTTTATTCCGATTATTTTTTAACCAGAATTTTTTAAAGGAAAGTTCCTTTAAAGCTTTTGCATTTGAAAAGGTATAGATATTAGTTTACCTTGTAAGTCAGTGTCAAACTGGAAAGGCCCTTAAACAGCTGTGAAATGTTTTAAATTGGTCATCATTTGTTTCTCTCTCTCTCTCTCTCTCTGTCTCTCTCTCTCTCTGTCTCTCT
>NW_027187323.1:8153283-8240046 GCF_028583685.1 Petaurus breviceps papuanus
TCTGTCTGTCTGTCTCTCTCTCTCTCTCTCTCTCTCTCTCTCTCTTATTTTCTCTCCCACCTGCCCACAGGGCAGCACAGCTGTGGAAGCAGGAACACAACAGTTGCAGCTAAGAGTCATAAAGACTCCACCACCATCTCTTCCAAACTGGGGCTGCCTACAATCAACACATAAAAGTTGGGAGACAGCTCCATTTCTGGCATTTCCTGGCCTACCTTCCTTCTTGTACAACTGGTTTGTCCTTGAAGATGGAAAGAAGGCTGGATGTGGCATCTTCTAAGCAAGGCAGAGCAGCTGTGGAGAATGATTGTTCCTGGGGCAGAGGGGGTGGGGAAGGGGGTGACTTTCCCCATATGTCTGCATTCAGATTCCCTTTAGTTGTGTTCATGTGTATGTTTTCCTGGGGAAATCTTGTTCACCCAGCTATGCTGCTAAGCTGCCTGAGGTCATGGACATAGAAAACACCAAATGGTTTGTTTGTGAAGAATCTGTGCCACAAGGTCAGGATCAGCAGTGTCCTTGACTATATCATCTCATTCACTTTTCCCTCAGGTGTGCATAAGTCAGAGGTCATGGGTCTTTTACAGTCATAGGTCACAGGATCTTGACAATAGAAGTATTAAATATTTTAAAACTGGAAAAGGTTTACTGAAATCGTCTTACTTGTTCAAACATACTATAGACTTTAGCCCATATAAACTATTCAGTGAGGCATTTCCCCTACAACTGTGTTCTATTACTCTGCCTTATATGCAAGGTTAGTGTGAGCTCTTAGGTTAAAGGGGTATGTACCAATGGAACTCTTGACCAATGATTTTCCAAGACTCAGTCAACAAGTCCCAGGGAAGGGCTCCTATGATCAAGGAGTATGGTTATCAATAAAAGTAGATTATGGTCCCCTCCACAGGGTTTGAAGTTGATCTACACAATGAAAAGTGCTTCTGCTGAGCACAAACTTCTTTGCAGAACCAAGAGGACATTCTAATAAACTTTTACACCAGATTCCAAATGGACCCTTTAAAAGATCTAATATATCAATGATGAAAAAGTAAAAGGCCAAAAAAGATATTTTTTTTCAGGGATGTAAACCTATCCTTTGCTTTTCTTCTTTTCTATCTCCTCTACCTAGCACTAAGCAGCAAGGTCTAGATTAAACTACCTAGGGGATCCACTAACTAAATTATCTAGCAATCATTTTGCTTCAACCCAATTTTCACTTGCAAGACTCCCTATGATTTCATTGAATAACTCAGAGGTGATGCAATAAGTAAAGCAGTGGAACTTGGATTAGGGTGATTGAAGGAGCCTTTTCAAGCTAAAACAGTTAACACTCTATCACCCCTAATGTCTGGGGTAGAGGGTGGATCTAGGAGTGTTGGTCTACTTCCAAAACCACATAAAATTCCCATTGTGTGCCAGGTATTCCTTTGAGCCTAGTACACAGGTAAAGCACTTTGCCAAATGATCCTGAACATTTCCTTAATAAGGGAGGACATGGTGCAAAGGAAAGATCTTGGAGACATCTCAACAAACAAATAGAAGTTGTATAAGAGAAGAGATTCCCCATTCTTGTTCCTCTTTTTCTGATTACCTCCTTGACTTTCCCACTCATTCAGAGTCTTTCAACAGAGAAAACACTCAGAATCAATTGGCAGGTGATTATAAGTCATTACCTGCCTACCACACTAATTACAAGTCATTACCTGAGAGTGGCGTGCAGTTTTGTGCAGTTTGTGAAAGACACAGGGAGGGTCTGCTTCCCTGCCAGTATTGTTGTTCTTGATGCAGAGGAATGCTAGAATTGGCAGCCCAGTGCCTACCAGAGTTATTTAATATTTACGAGGCAATCATTCCATACATTTCATACTTAAGGACATGCACATAGGCCCCCTTGGTGGAAAAGGTCAGAGAGAGTTCCATATTTTTTCTTGTCATTAATCCTAGTGGTTTATCTCTAACTTTTTGTGCTATATACAACAGTAGAAAACAAAACAGTAAGGGATTCCTTTTTAGGAGCTGTTTTTAGATATATTGACTATTTTTTCCGAGCAAAAGCACTTACTGAAATGGCATAGTAGGAAAAGTAACAACAAAACATCCTCTTTCCCCTACATCAAGGGCACACATTCCCCCAAGTACACCCAGCACCATCAGAGAGGATGGACACACAGAGATGGTATAAGGAAACAGGTCCATGCGTAGAGGACAGGCAACACAAAGTGCAGGGATCTTGATCCATAAATGAAAAGACCGCGTTGCAGATGGTCTTAGAAAACAGGATGAATGTGACCATTTCACCTGGAGAGATTATTTTATAACAAATATAATTTTAGATTGCCATTATTACCTATCAATAAAGTTAAATCCCATTTCATCCTTAATTTCCAGTTGCAGAATGAATATTGTCAATGTCTATAAATTATCCGCATCTTTAATAAATGAAAATCCATCAAAAACTTGTCACTTTTAATCTTTAGTGTATGCAAATTACCGCAAAACTGACTAGTTAATATTTTAAAGTTTTCTAATTAATTTTTTCTGGAAAATGTCAATTACTCCAGCTTTCATTGTGGAGTTTTCAAAATTTTTTTTAAGTTATTCAGTCACAGCTTCTTGATGCTAAATATCTTTAAAAACATGGGAATTGTCAAGCTCTTAACCAGTATCTTCTAAAATTACCATAAATTTAATACTCATTTTCCCCTTCCACATTTTGGTATCAAGTACAAGAAATACCAGGTATATTGCATGTTGTCTTTTTGCTTGAACTTTGAGGGCAATTTAAAGGATTTTCCAAAATGACACTTTCCTTTTATTCAGCAGCTTGAACACTAAGTCAGAACACTCTTCTGACTGCAAATATAGCAATTATACCAAGTTATGCTTTGACACTGTTACCACAGGCAAGTGGCCAAAGTGCATCAGCAGTCAAAATATCTAAGCAAGTTAACAAGCTCCCTTTACTCTCTACAACGCAGGAGAAGAAAGGGAATCCAACCCCTGAGAAATGTTAAAAATGAAGGAGAAAAAAAGGCTGCTGGTGTTTGTTAAAGAAAATGGTGTCAGTGACTTGGCCTGATCAAGGTGTAGTCCTTCTGTCCCTGACAGAAGCCCAGACCTCGATTTGACAGGATGGCTTTTTCTAGTTCAGAAGATCTGCTTTATGTTCTCAAACTAATGAATGACTCCAGTTTGCAAGCTCTGGTGTTCAAACTACACCTTGCTTTCATGGTTTGGTCATCTTGGTTTAGGCCTCCCCTACCCCCACCCTGTAAAAAAAATAATAAACAAACAAACCTCATTTCACCCCCAATTTTTTCAGCTCCATATTTCAAAATGCCCCCACATGTACCACACAAAAGACATCCAAACTAATTAAGTAAACTCCAAAAGAACTATTAACAAATCATTTTGCTTTAGCCAGAGATATCAGATTTAATTAGGTGATCAGTGTTGATGAGGTACAAAGACAAAAGCCATCTCCTATTTGAAAAGGTTCAAGCCCTAGACAGACCCATTCTTTCCTCCATGGTGCAAACAATAATTGAACATTTCTTTTTTAAAAAATCAGAGATGAAAAGCGATTCTGTGTTGGAGACAAAAGCTTTCAACTAAGATTTGTTTGGTTTTTTTCACCAGGTGATTTAGGGAGGGAAAACAGCTATAAAGAAATAGCTATAACCCACATTGATATCGCCATGACAGAGACTATAAAGCAGCTCTAACAAGCATAATTTTTGCAAGTGATTAATCAAAATGTATTTAGCAAGTCATTTTCAATGATGATCAACAGACGTGCTTAAAACAATAACCATTTTGTAACACACAGTTTCTTTGGTTTGCCAGAGAGATACCCTGCTTTCACAGACAAAATCAAATGTCAAAGTTGGAGGTTCATACAGTCTTGAAAGAGAACGAAGATTTAGCACTGTGCATTCCTTGATCTTAAGGAAAAAAGAAGAGAGCCTGTAAATTATAGACAGTACCCCTCAAGACACAGCCTAATAAGCTAAGGAGGAAACAAGCCATGAAGTTCACCCTCACTCTTTCTCTAGGACAATGTCATCTGATCTGTAAATATTGATAACAAAGTGTTTAGATTTGGTGGGGTTCTTTCTAAATCCGAAGTGGTCGCCATAAGCCTCTTCATTCTTGTCTTTTTTCAACACAGTGTTAGTTGCCAAAGCATTTGCCTTCCATAGGTATATTGTTTTGGGCAAGGTTTTGGAGGGGGGTTCGGGGGCTATTAACTCAAGGATACATGATTTCTTTTATCAAAGAATTACTTTGCTTATAAGCTAGAAAGGTTTCCTTCAAGACTCAGCTGCAAAGAGGCTTTTCCTCAGTTTCTCTGGCTGCTAGAACCCTCCCCTTTAAAGCTATTTTCTATCTTCTCTGAATGTATCTTGTATATATCTATTTATGTATACAGTATCTCAAAAGTTTTAGTGCAGTTTTAAGTCACCAAGGCTTAAAACTGCACTAAGACTTTTGGGACACATTGTACATCTTAATAGAGGTCTTGGAGTCAGAAAGACATAAGTTCAAATCCCGATGCAGACACTTACTAGCTTTGTGACTCTGGATAGGCAAGTAACTTAACCTCTCAGAACCTCAGTTTCCTCACTTGAAAAAATGGGAATATTAACAGCACCTACCTTATTACAGGGTTATTTTGAGGATCAAATAAGTTAATATATGTGAAGTGCTTTGTGGACTTTAAATAAACTCTGTTAATACTAGATACTATGATTATTATTATGGTAAAGACTATTTTTTCCTTTCTTTACATCCCTAGCCCTGTCTAGTTAAATGTTTCTTGATGGTTTTAATATGACTTTCACATCATACTTTCTTAAGCAAGCCTTTACATGACTCTGAGAGCACACAATGGCATTATATGCTTTATTTTTTTTAAAGCAATTGGGGTTAAGTAACTTGCTCAAGGTTACACAGCCAGTTATTTCTGGGTGTGGTTTTAAGTATCTGAGCCCGGATTTGATCCCAGGTCATCCCGACTCTGGAGCCGGTGATGTTACTCGCTGAGCCACCTGGCCACCCCGCATTATATACTTTAAATATTTTTTTTATTTTTTTTTTTACATTAACACCACTTCCCAGTGATGCCTCCCACCTCCATCTCTCTGTGACCAGGTACTTTAACAGAACAGAATATCAGTGTGCCATAAGAAATCATGGAAACAAAGAATTCAGAGAAGCATAGGATGACATGAACTGAGGTGTTTAAATGGGCAGATTCGTGGAGGGGGGGGGTGTAATGGGAATGTAAATTTTGATGATCTTCCCTGCCCCTAGGCTAAAGTGCACCTGGAGCCTGGGGTGGGAGGCTTGTTTTTCAGTAGATACTTCTTGATTGGCCAGTGAGTCAATAAGGTTGTTACATTCTCTGAGCCAGGAGAAGGCTATATAAGCCCTGATGTGTAGCTTTGTTTTGGGGCTCACTTTGAGAAGTGTTCTGTGATTTGATATGGATTCTGGGAAGCCGTTGTCCAGAGCCCCCCGGCTTTGAAATCCAGATGTTGTTTGGTATGGATGTAATGGTTGGACAGTTTGAAAATCTGTCTACTTGATCTGTCTCTGTCTTGATAATTCTGTCTGCATATTCTGAAGTTCGGGGTGCTGACCTTTTTCCCCTGAACTAGGTAAATGATACATATTTGACTGATTGAAGTAAGCTTGTTAACCCATTTTGAGTTGTTTTCCTTTATCAAAGCAGATCCAAGACCTGTGGTGGCAGCGGCCCTGGGGAGGCTTGGGGTGCTTGCCGCTATAGGGGGCTGAATACTAAATCATTATAATGACTTAAGGTTAGTCTCAGAGAGGAGATGAGAACATGTGCTTCCCTTCAATGCAAAGCTGGAGGACAATAGGTGCAAAATACTGGATAGAAGACTGCCAGGAATGATCCATGTGTTGGCTAACTGCTTTTTCTCTCTCTTTTTCTAATCTTTGGATAAGAGATGGCTCAGAGAAAGTGTGGGAAGACAAATCTTCAAAAAGGAATGTGAGATCAAAGTAAAAGATATCAATAATTATAAGATTTAAAAAACCTCCCTTGTTACAAAGTACAGTTAAATAAAATAAGGCAACGCACTGGCGATGTCTAACAATTTATGGCTAATTCTGTAGTTATAGATTGTCACCTCTCCTTTAGTACTAAGAGGAGGAAAGATGTTCCACCATCCACTCATTGCATTCAAGGTTGGCCACAGCATTGATCATAGTTAGGAGGTCTTTCAATGTTTTCTTTTATGTTGTGCTGATCGCTGTGGAAATGGTTCTCTCAGTTCTGTTTACTTTACTCTATTAGGCCATATAAATCTTCCCAAGTTTCTCTGAATTCTTTAGGCTTATTACACTATTTTCTCTTGCTCTTAATTTTATTTACATTCAACTATAAACCTCTAGCAAATAGGAGGGAGAAATATTAATATTCACTTCCACATATCAAATTCTAGATGAGTATCTCATAATTGAGATGTATTTCCTCAATAGATGAAATAGCTTGAATAATGTTTTTATATACATGGACACTAACTGGGTTTGCTTGAATTCTTCTTATCCAGCAAATCTGGTTAATATAAAAGAATGAAACTGCCTTAAAGCAAATCTGAGACAGTTATATGTGTTACTGAAAAGGCCAGTGCAGTATTTCCAGAGTTAAGTATATCTCAAAATGCCTTATTTAGCTTAAACGAACTAATGGCTCAAAAATGTAGAAAGAGGGCTAGTTTATACTTTGCCATTTAAATGGTATAAGTCAACATGAAGAGAGCAACTAAGACATTTGTTGAAAGTCGACAACAATAATTTGGATGTATTTTGAATTTATTTTATCTGACTCCCCGACATTTAATTTGGTGTGAAAAACTGCAACAGTAGAAAACAGATGTTAAGGGGCCAAGTATACAGCTAAGGTCAAAACAAACATAAAACACAGCTTCCATTTCTAAGGGGTGGGGGGGAGGAACGATTTGTCCTGCAACAGGTTTTATGCTAAACCTGCTTTTTTTTTTATTGTTCTGCTTGTGATATCTGTAGACTACACAATGCAAGACTGTCTGCCATAGTGCAATACTTCTCAGCACTAGTAATTTAAGACTTTCTTCTCTGTAATACACTAAACCATCATAACCTGTCTCTTCCCATTTAGTTTAACCTACAACCACCACATACTGATTTGGCTGTGTGTGGCTTTCTCCATTGCCATTTATTACTCTGCTCGACTCCTGAAATTCTGTTTGCAATTTAAGGCCACAAATTAGAAGCGTAAGTCATCTGTTTCCTATAATCCCCCTGTCAGGACTGGAATCACATTTGGAGCTCAGCACCAAGCCTGGTCCTAGGTCTTTACAGGCTTTCTGATTGGCTAACCTGTCTAAAAGCTGCAGTTGGAATAAATAAAATACTCTAATACAGGGCTTTCTGGAAAGAGAAAAAAGATGAAAGAAGAGAAACTAAACATTTAAATATTTTCCCCCTCTTCCTTAATTAGAAAATCAATTGCTACACTGGTGCATTTTTTAGCAGCAAATTATGATGTTGGATGCTATTCCTCCCAGAATAAAATGGTAAGCATCTGAGACACTGTTGGAGAAAAGGTTAATTCTATCCTAATCATTTATTTTTTGTTACATATGGTGTGTCTTTTACAAGTTCTGCCATTTTCATTGCAAAACACATTTTTGGTATTGGTGCTGTAATTAGATATTTTTTCCTGTAATACGGCAGATCTACTGTTAAAATACAATTTTATAGAAGTTAAACCCATTTTTTCTACCTGTTTTTTCCCTTTAAATATCTCTGGTATTTGGTAGAAATCTTTTATGTATTTCAGTGGGTAATGAATTTTACCTTTGCAAAACATTTTCTTTGTTTCGTTGACACAAAAATTTCATGTCAATATTTTGGGGTTACGACTATCTTGACTGTTACTTCTCTTGTTTCATTTCATCTGAAAAGCATCCAGCCTTACTGTGGTTTGAATATTTCAGGTTTAAAATTTAACATTCCATATTTTAAATTTTGTTAATTTTTCTGTTAGTATCATAAGCAGGCAACAGATCTTTCTACACACCCAAGAAAGTTATACCAATTCAGAATGGACAGAAATCCAGGGAAGCCACACATAAAAACACATTCTCAGTTCACAATGAGATTGTAAACTGCCATTGGGCTTTGAAAAATCATTAGCTAACACCAATAAAATCCAACAGACCGACTCATGCTTATTAATATACCTATACCATCTACACCTGGGCCAAAAGGTTGGAGCTAAATAGATCAATATTAGCTGAATGCCCCAAATGCAAACTTCAATTTCAAAAGAAAACAAAGTATAGTTGGAAAAATATGATCAGTTTTAGCCCTTCTCTCTGCCAAAAAGAAACTTATACAGAAGAGATGAGGGCCATAGATTTGAAACACACACACACACACACACACACACACACACACATACCAGCCTAATAATGGTAAGTCTCTTTCTAAGGTATAGGATTGTCTAAAACATCACTTCTGGAAATGCTTTGTGCTTCTGTAATTCAAATCTGGCTTCTTTTTTTAAAGTCAAACTTTGCAGATTGTTAGTCCACACTGTGGCCTGTGATCTTGGAGTCTTTAAAAGAAACAAAGGAGAAAAAGTAGCCAAGACACTGAGACTTAAAAAAAAAAACTCCTTAACTACTGTTCATGTGCAATCCAACCTTTTTTCTAGAGTTGTTTTTAACTATTTTTAAAATTACATTTTCTATACTACAGATTTATTTAATAAACAAATTCTGGGCCCATAATACACAAATGCATGCTACTGTTAATTCGTTTACAGAATGCACTGTGATAGCCTTTGAGCAAAAGAGCAATCTTGTTATAATGAATGCATACTATTCTTAATAAGCACACTGTAGAAAAGACCCACACTGCACACAAAAGCACACCCAAACCATTTGGTTTGTTCCCAGAGCTCGGACACCAGCACCGCTATTAAATAGCTGTGTGCTGGAAGAGAAATCCAAGTATTGGCATGCAAATGAGCACACTAAGAGGCCAGATGCTGCTCTTTAGAAAGGAAAAGTGTGCTTAAACTTGAAATTTAGGCGGAAACCTGTGAATGTTACCAGAGCAGAGGCGCTTCATGATTGTGCTCCGTAAGGCCCCACTCAGCAATGGCTGTGCCAAGGGGATCAGCTCAGGAAAGAAGAGCAGAGCAGAACCTTAGCAAATACATAAGCATGCGATCAATCCCCATGTCAGGGACTTCACCAGACACTGCGTAGTGTTCGGGGCTTTATAGCCAAGACAGGGCCTGCTGTGTCAGAAGACCTAAAAGACTTCAGAGCATTTCTCTAGCTGAAGGCATGCAGACTTTTGTGCTTCTCAGTAAGCCCAACTATCTTTAAAAAAATTTAACATTTAAAATAATACATTTGGTTTATTAAAAGGAAATTGGGGCTTTTGTTTGTTTTCCAAAAGGACTCATCATACATGTTACCAGTCCTTGTTCGGATACAAGGGAGCCCAAACCTTTCTCTGCTCATGGAATGTTTAATCATCATATAACCTTCATCCAACCACAGCCTGTTTTGATGATGCTACGGGCAAAGGCACTATCATACAGGTCTTCAACAACATGAAGGTAAAGTGAATCACACTCAGAGGTAATAGCTTTTCTCCCCTGTCACTCTTATACCTTTATCTAATATCCTTCACTCTGCTCACCCTCACCCCAAGTTGATGACATCAAAGATTTACTCAGGATGCCTTAGAAATAGATGTTTCTCAGGTTGGGGTGGGAGGGACTTTGTAGGGAGAATAATGCAAGTTGTGGGGGAAAAACAAAACAAAACATTAATGGTATAACACAGAAGTGTCCTCATGTCCCTACTATTGGTATATTTATTCATGAATTCACTTGTAAATATTCATTACATGCTAAGCACTGTTGAGGGTAGAAGAGAGTAGGTCAGTCCCTGGATTCATGACGGTTATAGTCTAGGATAAGTTCTACAATGATATCATTGTGAGACAGAAGTATACCAGCATTATCATGTTATAGCTGACATTTTACTGGTTATGTCAAGAACATGGTCTGATCCATGATAGTTTAGGAGTCAATAAATATATTGATCAACAAGTCTCCTATGAATCAATAAGTTTACTGCCAGGTTATCCTATCATGGATGCTATTAGGTGTAAGTTTCAAGCTAAACAAATATAGGTTAAAAAAGAAAGACCATCAACTCTTGATCAGCACATGATAATATTTTATTATATGTACCAATTTTTTTATTTTAGCCATTTGATCTGCTAAACACATTTAGAAGTAGGGACTTCAAACTCACTTCAAGTTTGCATTAGCTAAAATTCAGCATAATTACAAAAGCAAGTCTCTTACAAAAGTATGTCTGAGGATGCACTGCAAATGCAAATATTAATCATATACTGTTAAGGAGTGATGAACAGATTATCTTCCATTATTATGAATAATCAAGAACCAACCTCAAAATTTTGGAGCAGGAAAGGACTTTAGAGACCTTTCTCATTCTGCAAAAACAAAAAACAAACCACCCTGAAAATTAAAGGTATGATATGCCCAAATGACATGCCTAAGGTCTCATGAAGAGTTCTTAAATGAGACTAGACTAGAGTCTCTTGACTCCAGCACCATACTACCTCTTGTATCATTTCGAGGAGAACTCTCAAGTTTAGTTGTATTCTAAAGTAGGCCTTAGGAGAAAAATAATTTGTGGGCCTGATAATGGTCAGTTGAAAATGCTTGGGGGGAGGCTAGGTGGCGCAGTGAGTAGAGTGCCAGCCCTGGAGTCAGAAGGACCTGAGTTGGGATCCTGCCTCAGACACTTAACACTTACCAAAAACAAACAAACAAACAAACCCTAGCCATGTGACCTTGGGCAAGTTACTTAACCTCAATTGCCCTCCAAAAAGCAAAAAAAAAAAAAAAAATGCTTGGAAAAGAGAAGACATGCTATACCTAGCTGCCTTCCTCTAAATTATAACCACAGAGCCCTCTTAAACACAGAATAGGGCTACTTCCAAGTACGTGGAAGAATCACCATATATAAAAGCAAGTTTCCTTTTTCTGTGTTGCCCCAGAGGCCAAAACCAGGATTCACGGCTGGAAGTGCCAGCAAGGCAGAGTTTAGTACAAATATAAGAAAGAATTTTTTTTTTAATAATTAGAGATACTAAAAACATCAAACAGGCTGACTTCGTAATGAGCTCTCTATCCCAGAACATCTGTCAGAGTAGAATCCACCACCAGGCATGATATTGGTGGTAACCTGTAACAAGTCTTCCAAATCCACAATTCTGTAATCTGTGGTTCTAGAAAATAATCTTTTTTATGAAGAAAAGAGAAATGCTTTACAGGAAAACACAATGTTAAGTGATTTATCCTGTGGAATATAAGATCCTTGAGGGTTGGGACCATTTTTTTAATCACTATATCTCTAGCACCTAAAAGAGTACCTTGCACACAGCTGTGACTTAATAAAAGTTCGATTAATTGAATTGAGTTTGTTCTGTAGGAACAATATTTAAATGGAACGGCTCTGATCCTCCGAGCAGTTATCTCCACTGAGGCAGAAGCACTAACCCACTCCATCAGCAACTTTGCATTTGCATCCACTGTCTAAAGATGTCCCAGCAGGGTTTGGAGACAATATGGAAAGGCTAGGTTATAATGTATTAAAGTCACTAATGTGATACAACCTTGGATGGGGCCCTGTTGCGTAGGGTATGCCTGTATCTGACTCATTTGTATCAAACAGTTCTCCTTTGTTCCACGAGTTCTGAAGATTTAAAAAATAAAGCCATTTGGAGGGAACAGGGCATAGCAGTAGGTCTGTCTACAGAGAGGCTGCTTCCCATCTGTTCCTGTGTTCAGTCTATTTAGATAGCATCAGTACCTATCACCATAGTACCTAGGTCTGACAAACATGCCATTTCATCCTCTTCATTTTACAAACAAAAGGAAACATAGTGAGATGAAAATGACTTGCCCACCATCAAACCGTAAATGAGTAACATAGATGAGATTAGAAATCATTGGCTCTGAATTTTCAGAGGTATTGTGGTATAATAGAAAATGTACTGGACTTAAAGGGAAGTGACCCTGAGTTTGAATCCTGGTTCTGACTCTTACCTATGCTGGCTCTGTTAGTCATTGTCTCTCTGAGTCTCAGTCTCCCCCTCTATAAAATGGGAAGAATAATACAGTCGACAGCTCACACAGTTGTTGTCAGAAAAGTAGCATGGAAAGAGAACAGGGCTATTTTAGCAACTGAGACACATGTCACTCTTTCACAGGAAACTGAAGTGCTAATTAGACCTCTCATTTTTTTCATAAGAATATTACATTTTTCCTCTAATGAGACCTATGTCAATTATAAGGTTTTTTTTGGGAAATGGTGATTGCTGATGTAGTTCCACAATAAAACCACTCTTGCCCTTCACCACTCCTAGCATACACTCACACTGTATTGTATTAATGGACTGCCTTTCTCATTAGTCCATGCCTGATTTAGGGAATGAGAACACTGCCCCTTATTCTGATTCACTACTGAATATAAACCTGTGGCAAGAGAAAGGAAATATTCTTGGGCTTTTCACCAACATACTGCTTTACTTTGTCCAACATATTTCCTTTCCCTATGTATCAGGCCCTTTAGAACCAAATCAGAGGGAGATAGTTACAGTATAAGGTGTTAGGGGAATACTCAGAGCTCTTCATGTGAAAGGGTTCTAGAGAAATAGGAAAATAGGATTATTACTGTTATTGTTGTTTATTACTAATGCAGCTGCAGAATTTGGAGGATTTAAGAGCTCTCAGTGGATTTCACTGTGGCCTCAAGAATCTGAGATTTAATTTTAAAAGAATTAAATTTCTAGTCCTCTTCTCAGAGGTGACTATAAGGATGCAAAGTGACAGGTTGCTGTCTTCCGAGGTTGCATCCAGACTAAGACAATACCTCAGACTGACTAGGGGTGGGACCATCCCCCATTCATCTTAATGGAGTGTTAAACTTGAAGCCTAATTAGGTCCACTTAAATGCCAGCATTATTATACTCTTCTCTGCTTATCTTCATACCAGAAACAATCAGCTAATGCACTCATTTAATCTGGGCACATGTAATGATCACATCCAGACACACTGTCATTGTGATATGCTGTTGGGTAGAAATAAAACTACAAGTTTTAAACATGAACTTTGATTGTTTTTAATTATCTTCCCAACTAGGCTGCTTTCCATTACCTAGAAGTTTTAAGACTAAAATGCTTCTACTGTATATGCCACAAACGAAGGAAGGGGAGAGGGGAGCCTCAGATAACAAGGCTCTGATATCAAACTTTTTCCCACAGCAGCAAACAAATGGATGGTAAGTTTTAAAGGAACATTTAGATTAATAGCTCTCCAAAAGAGGGCAAACATTCACAGAATGGATAATTTGTCCTGTGTGCTCAGGGTTCCAACAATAACCTTCCCATTCCTGGACTTTGATGCATCAAACCCAAATTTGTGTATATATGCATGTGTGTGCCAACACACACTCAAATGCATACATGCTTGCATGCATGCAAAAAAAATGAAGGGAACTGGATTTAAAGAAAGATGGCATTGTAGGTGAAACACTGATTTAGGAATTCAAGAATTGGGTTCGAATCCTGCTTTAGATAATTACCAACCAGCCACATCACTTATTTTCTCTGGGCTCCAGTTTCTTCAATTGTAAAATAAGAGGATTGGATTCAGTTATTTCTGGGGTCCCTTCCCATTCTACATCTAGGATCCTATAAAGAAAACATATTTGCAAACATTTGAAAGAGGCACTTGACCTGCATCAATTAGTATCTTCTGGACAGCTCCATCTGGACATCCATCAGCATCTCAAACAATATGTCAGGAAGGAAAATCCTCTTCCCTTCTAAAATGGCCCCTCCTTTTTTGACTCTTTCCTCTTCTTCCCATTTGGTTTGGAAATTGAGTAAATTATGCTTTTTTTTTGCTTTTTTAGAGGGGAGAAGGCAGGGCACTTGGGGTTAAGTGATTTGCCCAAGGTCACACATCTAGTAAGTGTTAAGTATCTGAGGCTGGATTTGAACTCAGGTCCTCCTGGTTCTAGGGCCAGTGCTCTATTCACTGTACCACCTAGCCATCCTGTCAATTCTGCTTCTAATGAATCATCCATACCCTTCACTCCCCTAACAGGGCCATTGTGAACTACCCTTGTTAAGCTCCTAGTGACCTGTTGCCAGATTATTATAATAGCTTCCAAAATGTTCCTCTTGCTTCCAGTCTCTTCCACTCTCCAATTTATTCTCTTTACAATGTCTAAAAGTAATCTTCCTAAGATCCATGCCCATCAATCTTCATTATCTCCTTTTAGGACAGAATGAACTTCCTAAGGCCATCCACAATCTAACTCTAACCTACCTTTCCAGAAATCTTCTATTACTTCCTTTCATGCCTTCTATATTCCAGACAGCTTGGTCTATTAATTGTTTCCTGAATTAAGCATTCTATCTCCTACATCCTCATCTTCCTCCATAGTAAAAATGTACTTCTTCCTTGCCTCTGCCATATCAAGTCCTTACTTTCACTCAGGGCAGCTAGATGGCACAGTGGATAGAGCTCTGGGCCTAGAGTCAGAAAGACCTGATTTCAAATCTGGCCTCAGACATTTACTAGCTGTGTGACCCTGGACAAGTCACTTAAACCTGTTTGTCTCAATTTCCTCATCTGTAAAATGAATTGGAGAAGGAGATAGCAAACTACTCCAGTATTTTTGCAAAAAAAAAAAAAAAAACACAACAGCCTTAATTCAGTGTTTTATTCAGATTCTTGATTCCTGAGCAAAATTTTCCCTAGTTCTCCCAGCTGTTCGTTCTATTTCCTTATATTACTTGGGATTTGTTTTTCTGTCCCCATGTAATATCTCTTCAGCTGAAAGATTATAGGATCCTAGGTCTAGAGTTGAACTAGACATCAGGATCCAACTAGTAAAACCCCCTAATTTTGTAGATGAAAAAAAACTAAGACTTAGAGATATTGAATGATTTGCTCAAGGTTACTCAGGGAGTGTGTATCAGAGGTGAAAACTGAACACAGATCCTCTGACTCCCAAGCCAGTACTCTTTCAGTTGGACTAGACTGCAGGAGGAGTTTTGTTTTCGTCTTTGTACCCATGGAACCTAGTACAAAATCTTACATGTAGTTAGTACTTAAAAAAATGGTTATTGAATTTAATATTCATGCCCATGCATACCCTCTAAGCCCACCCAGGCTTCTATTGTCACCTTGTCTGACAAGAGTCCAGGACTTCTGGGAAGATACACTTGAATTGTACCATTTTAGGTTTCTGCTGCTAAAATCAGCTAGGTGGCATCCCTGTATGAACAAAGCCCCCAACATCTTTTCTCAGCACCATTCACAGAAGAGTAAAGAAACACAAAGCATACCACTTTGGAAAGACTGATGGCATAATTCAGATCTACCCCATTTCCCATTGTCTTCTGTGTGCTGGCTCACCAAGGCAGACAGATCCTATCCAAGTAGCCACAGAGAAAGCTGAAGCCATGTATTGTTCTTCCTCAACCAAAAACAACAAAAGCATTTTCAGCATTGCAATCAGTCCCAAAAATCTATTGCATATTTAAAAACAACTCATCTCAATAACTGAGACAAAGATCAAAGATCTAGAGAAAATCTGGTAATGAACATTAAGACCTACCTTGTATGACCATCAAACAGCTGAACTATTTTTTAAAGCAATTGGGGTTAAATAACTTGCTCAAGGTTACACGGCCAGTTATTTTTCTGTGGGTGCTAAGTATCTGAGGCTGGAACCAATTCCGGGTCTTCCGACTCCAGGGCCGGCGCTCTTACTCACTGCACCACCTGGCTGCCCCGAGCTTAACTATTATAATCAGCATTAGGGTAAATATCCATTAGGGAAGTATAACGGTAAGGCATGGATAAGGGAATCATTCAGGATATTCAAGACCTGCAATAATGTTAACATACTTTATGTAAAGTTAGTTTAAGGTAATACAAATATTAATTTACCTCTGATTACAATTACAAGTAATACAAATATTAACTTACCTTTGCAGAATAAACAAAACTATGAATACATTAGGAGGAATTTGTAATATGTTCACACTCTTACATTTCGGTTTAATGGTTTGGAAAGCAGAGAACTCAGTTATACTCAAGCAGGAATTTGTTTATTTTATTATTCTATTCTACCCTGTTTATTCTGTGATTAGCTGAAGATAGAACAAATGGCTTTAAATGGTTCTTCAAACTTAGGCAGGTATTCCTACTGATCAATATATTTACACATGTATATACTCAAGTACAGGTGCAGTGGAGTTTGCTGGAATGATCATGAAGAGATGAGTTTGGAGCTAGTTACAAAAAGAGAATTAAGGAAGCAGTTTAGCAGAAGCTGAAGAAAGTACTAATAGGAAGGAATGCCACTTTCCTCCATGAAGCCTTCCTTGACATCTATCCTCACCCCCAGGTAAAAGAGCCTCCTCAAATTTCATATAACCTTTTCTTGGCACTCTTTTACTGTTATCATATTTTATCATGTATCACACTTCTTTGTATACATGTAATATCCCCTACCACAATCAGGGACTACATTTTTCAATTCTGTATTCTTAGCACCCAACAGGGTGCCTTGTATAATAAATGTTGATTGGATGGAATGGAACAATACATGTAGTAAGATGGTATGTTTGGCAAAAGGAGTAAATAATATGTAGGGTTTTCTTGGCTTGAGTAGATGATCTGAATTGGATTATAATATGAGACCAGAAAAAATAAAAGAAACAGTGATGGAAAACCTTAAAGGATATTAATTTTGAACTTATATTTGACACAAAGGGAAATAGGAGTAACTAAGTTTCTGACCAAAAAGTTGATCTGATGGAAATGATCCAATATCATAAAAGCTCTGAAAACCCCATATAAAACTGAGCAAGTGTGCAGGTCCATCAACTCATAAGTCAACCATATGAGCTCTTTTCTTGTCCTACAAAGTTTTCCTTAAGCACCCAGAAAAGTCAGCTTATCTGCTCAAGAGAATAAGGAGACAGAGGGAGAGAGAAAGGAAGAGATAGAGAGAGGGAAGAAGAGAGAGGAAGAGAGAGAGATAAGGAGGGACGGAGGAAGAAAAAGAAAAAAGAGGGAGAAGGAAAAAAGAAAATGGAGAGGAATAGAGAGGAAAAGAGGAAGAGAAAAAAAGAGAGGGAGAGAAAGGAGAGAAAGAAAGAGAAATAAAGAAAAAAAGAAAGTAGGGAAGGAAGGAAGAAAGGAAGGAAGGAAGGAAGGAAGGAAGGAAGGAAGGAAGGAAGGAAGGAAGGAAGGAAGGAAGGAAGGAAGGAAGGAAGGAAGGAAGATCTAGAAATAGGGAAAATGGTTCACTACCTCAGGGTCCTGGTATCTCAAAAGGACTTTGCCATGGATATCAGTCCTCATGTTACCCCTTGAAAAAACCAGAAAGACATTGAAAGGGGGAAGATCCACTGTTGATCAGTGAAATAAATTGGAGAAACATAGATAAGCCGCCCTATGAGCTATGCTTTCAGGAGCTCAGATACTACTGTTTCCAAATACTACTATTTGTGGAGATATTTACAATACTAGGGATGAATTGTGTGATTGTTTCATTACAAAAGAAAAATATATGGTAGTCGAATTCACTTTTGTTACACAGAACCCTAACAAGATATGATACTTCCCAAGGATCCTTAGGTACTATGCACTAGCAACCTCCTATTCATTCCTTACATGAAATAGTGGCTGATAGTGCAACCCTGACTCACTCATGCTGCATAAGAGAAAGCAAGGAGCACCTGTGATCACTGAGGAGCCCAGCTGTCCCAAGAAAGTGCCAAGCAGCTAAAAAGTTTTTATTCAGTGAACTGAATTGACTATTGATGTTCACAGCCTCTTTTCCCCTCAAATGACCAAAAATAATGTGATATTTATTTGCATAGTATTTAAAAATGTATACTTATTTATCATTTGAATTTCACAACCACCCTATCAGGGAGATGCTCTAGGTCCTCATCTAGGAGGCTCTAGATGAGGCCTCTAGGGGTCTCAAAGAAGTTAAGCAACTTAGCCCACATATTAGCCATGTAGCTATTATTAAGTATCTGGGCAGGATTAGAATTCAGTTCTTCCTACTCTAGATCCTGCATTCTATTCACAGAATTTATTACAACCTTGTAATATTCCCTATTCTTATCACCACCTCAAACTTTTCTATGCAGTTTCATGTGTAATCATCATTTTAGTTATACTATGTTATAGAAATGCTTATTTCATTCCATAAGATAAAAATAAAACAAAATTTAAAAAAAATCAGAGCACAGTCCATTGGGTATTAATGTATTAAAACTCCTTTATAATGCTTATGTCAAAGGATACTCATACTGATGCTATAGAGAGTAACTAACTGCAATACTTCAACAAATCCATGATCTCTTTGAGATGAACATTTATCCACTACTACAGATCTCAAACTATGGATGTATTCCTTCTTATCATGGACAATTTTCCTCCCTTTCTATAAGTCTGCCTATCTGTAGAGTTGACCCAACAGATCAATGTCATTTGTCAAAATTTTGCAAAGAAAAATACTATAGTTTCCAGAATTATCAACCTGTAAGTACCAAAGACAAAGTGAGAAGTGAGTGTAGACTTTGAGAAGTGAGTGTGGTCCAGCCTCTGCCCCCAGAGGGAGAAGCAGCTGAGGTGCAGTGGCCACAGCCATGTGGCTGCTTCAGAGTTCCTGACCTACAGATTGTAGGGGGACCAAGCAACCATTCTGAGGGTAATCACTCTTGCTTTAATCTGCTTGGATCTGGATTGTTGTCTAGGATGGAGGTCCTGGGGTGTGTGAACAGTGAGCCAGAGCATGTGGAGACTTCAGAGAGAGCAGCCAACTAATAGCTCCATCAGCTGTGAAAACCCTAGCAACTTGGGACAAAGCTCTCCTCTCTGGAAGCAGAGTTCTACTGTGGCAAAAAGCTCAAAAGTTAAGTAATTGAGTGACAACATAAGCAAGAAAAGGAAGCAAAGCCAGCACAGCAATCCAACTTTGGATTCCTTTTTGGAGACAAAAAGGATAAAAAATGGAACAGGAGGAAGACAACAAAGTCAAAACTCCTGCATCAAAAGCTTCCAAGAAAAATATGAACTGGTTATAGGCCATAGAGGAGCTTAAGAAGGATTTTGAAAATGAAAGGAGAGAAGTGGAGGAAAAATTGGAAAGAGAGATGAGGATGATGCAAGAAAATCATGAAAAGAAAGTCAACAAACTGACTGAAGAAAATAACACCTTAAAAAATAGATTACCTCAAAAGGCAAAAGAGTCTCAAAAAGCCAATGAGGAGAAGAATGCCTTTAAAAGTCAAATTTGCTTGAAGGGAAAAAAATCTCAAAAGCTCACTGAAGAGAATGATTCCTTCAGAATTAGAGTGGAGTAAATGGAAGCTAGTGACTTTATGAGAAATCAAGATACTATTAAACAGATACAAACAAATGAAAAAATAGAAGGCAATGTGAAATATCTCATTGGGAAAACCACTGACCTGGAAAATAGATCCAGGAGAGATAATTTAAAAATTATTGGACTACCTGAAAGATATGATCAAAAAAAGAACCTAGAAATAATCCTTCAAGAAATTCACAAGGAAAATTTCCCTGATGTTTTAGAACCAAAGGGCAAAATAGATGTTGAAAGAATACACCAATCACCTCTTGAAAAAAATCCCAAAAAGAAAACTCCTAGGTTTCAGAGTTCCCAAATCAAGGAGAAAATATTACAAGCAGCCAAGAAGAAACAACTTGAATATTGTGGAAACACAGTCAGGATAACACAGGACCTGGCAGCTTCTACATTAAGGGATTGAAGGGCTTGGAATATGATATTCCGGAGGTCAAAGGAGCTGGAATTAAAACCAAGAATCACCTACCCAGCAAAATGGAGTATCATGTTTCAGGGGAAAATATGGTCATTCAATGAAATAGAGAACTTTCAAGCATTCTTGATGAAAAAACCAGAGTTGAATAGAAAATCTGACATTCAGATACAAGAAGCAAGAGAAGCATGAGAAGGTAAACAGAGAAATGAAATTATAAGAAACTTATCAAAGTTGAATTATTTATATTCCTACATGGAAAAACAATCACTGTAACTTATGAAACTTTCCTCAGTATGAGAATAGTTAAAGGGAATATAAATGTGTGTGTGTGTGTATATATATACATATATATATATATATATGTATATATATACACACACACATACATACATATAAATGTACATATATGTCTATATAAGAGGGTATATGGGTGTATGAATACATATATTAGTGTGTGTATATATGTGTACAGGTATACATAGACAGAGGGCATAGGACCAATTGAATAGGAAGGGATGATACTTAAAAGGTGAAATTGAGAGGTGAGAGAGGAATATAATTAGAGGAGATGGGGAGAGACAGAATGGGATAAATTATCTCATATAGAAGAGGTAAGGAAAAACTGTTATGATGGAGGGGAAGAATGTGAAGGCAAAAGGGAATGGGTCAACCTTACTCTCATTGAATTTGGCTTAGGGAGGGAATGACATACACACTAAATATCTCACCCTACAGGAGAGTAGGGGAGAAGGGGATGAGAGGGGATATTATAGAGGGGAGGGCAGGTTGGGGTGGAGGGAAGTTAGAAGCACACTTTTGAAAATGGACAGAGTCAAAGTAGAGAATAGAACAAGTGGGGGTGGAATAGGATGGAGGGAAATATATTCAGTCTTTCACCATATGTCTACTATGGAAATGTTTTGCATAGCAACATGTATACAGCCTCTGTTGAATTGCCTATCTTCCCAGCAAGAGTGGGTGACAAGGAAGGGAAAGAATCTGGAATTCAAAGTTTTTAAATCAAATGTTTGAAAATATATATTGTTATTACTATTATTTTTCATGCAACTGGAAAATAAGATAAACAGGAATTGGGGTATAGAGATCCATTTGGCCCTACTGGAAAGTCAGAGGGAGGATGGGGGAGGATATAGGAGAGAGCAGGTTGGGGGAGGGGGTATACAGTGGGATCGCTGTTTTGGGGTGGTGGGTAAGGGAAAGACAGGGAGAAAATTTGTAACTCAGAATCTTGTGGAAATGAATGATGTATACTAAAAATAAACATAAAATTTAATTTAAAAAGAAAAATACTACAAAACAAAAATTTATTTCTACAGAAGTTCTATTCTGATGCATGAAGATAATCCTGAGTTCTCAGAGGCAATACCAGTGGAGTATGAGTTCTAGCAGTTGCTACCAAGCTAGACAGGCTTGGAATACTCTCTCCAGAATAGACTATATCTTCTCTTGTGGACCAAATTAGTTGAACAAGGAGAAAGTATAGTAAAGTCAAAAATGTCCTGGTTCAAGAATTAGAAGACCTAGTTTCAAATACTGCCTCTGATGCATATTACCTATGTGACATTGAGCAAAGCACTTAACCTCCCAAAATTTAGTTTCCTCATTAGTAAAATAATCAGATTGAACTAGGTGTCTTCTGAGGCTCCTTCCAGGTCTAGATCTCTGACCATATGAATATGGAGAAAAGCTCAAGGCCAGAAAGGTGGTCAGTAGGTAATAAATCCTTCAGTTATGATAAACTATCAAACATATAAATACACAAAGTGACCTTTAGTCCTATGCTACCACATTAATAGTGATGACATGGCAGAAGATGAAGCATAAGGGTTGAAGAATAAGGAAAAAATAGTCACTCTGTAACATTTTCACAGTTAGTACTCAATCTAAAATCCTTGACCAATAACTAAAAAGTGAATATTTTATTAGAGCAATGGAATAATATTAATATACTTGATATAAATAAATTAGAAGACATAGACAGGTTATACTTTTAAAAAGTAGAATGGTGACAATTTCCAGAAATAAGTGAGAGCTTGTATCCAAGCTCAGATCTCCTTTATCACACCACAAAAACGCAAGAAATGTGCCAAGTTAAAAAAAAAAGCAACAGATACTTAATAGGAATGAGAATACAATTCCCACAAGAAAATACCCACGTAAATATTAGCAGAGAGTATGAATAAATAAATAAGCAAAGAAAAGGTCCTGACAGAATAAAGAAACACTACGAGGTAAAAGAATGCCAAAAGAAACCTCCAGAAGAGATTAATTCTGTATTAACTGCAACTAAGACACCAAAAAGGAGAAGGGAATGGCCAGAGGAATGCCTAATGTAATTGAAAGGATTAATAAAAGAAGTGAATAAAAAAATGAATAAATTAGAGCTCTGAATGAAAAATTCAAAAGGAAAATTGATGAATAAAGTTGAAAATATAAATCTACAGACTGTCTGACAAAGGTAATGGATAGGACATAACTCTAAATGCAATAAAGCAAAAATTATTAGATCAAGATAAAGCAAAATAAAAATAGTGTTTAAAGTTCTGTAATCAATTTCCTAAGAAGATGAAGCTCAAAGAGATAATATAAGAATAGTTGACCTTCACAAAAATAGGAAGAAGTCTATATGTAGCACACCAAAGAATATGGTTGTCAAGTTCCAGAGTTTCTATGTCATAGGAGATATTAAAAGTAGCCAAGAAAGAATGAGTTCACATACCAAAAAACCTTCATCTGAATTGCCCAAGGCAATTCAAGGACAACAAAAAAAATAAAAGAAAAAAACAAGAGTTTGATGTGAAAAAAAAGAAAACCAATTTGAAATCAAGAATAATGTGCAGCTAAGTCCTGATTAGCACAATGTAGACCACTAAAGTGGCCACATAACTTGAATTCACACTGCATACATCCAGTGGGCAAGAAGCAATGGCCATATTTTACATAATTATGACTTCAAACAACAAAAATTTGAAAGCACACAACCACTTCTTCAGATCTAGTTGCTCTAATTGAGACCTAGCTGTATCCTGAAAAGTTGGACATAATCACACGAGAGAAAAGGTATTTCTTAGGAGAAAACCAGAGCACAGTAGAATCTTAAAAATGCCAACACGGTATAACCCCCACAAACTTAAGAAAAACAAAGAATTTTATATGCCCAGAAAGGGGCTGGTGATGAAGAACCAGTGTTTACATATTGAAAAGAAATCAGTTAACAAGAATATACTAAGCCCCTAATATGTTCCAAGTAGTAGAAAACAATGAAAAAGCACCAAGAATTCCTGCTCTCAAAGTGCTCATATTCTAATAAGGGAGAAAATATCTATAAATCAGAACATACACAAATACAGATTAGATGAAGATAACTATGAAAGAATGCACTCACTAGCAGGTAGTGAAACATGTCCTCCTAAAGGACATGGCACTTGACCTGAATCTTAAGAAAGGTTCTGAGAAATGGAAGCTGGAAGGGAGAGCATCCCACGCATGGGAAACAGTCAGAGTAAAGGCATTGAGATGGGAGATGAAGGGTCATGTTCAAGGAATATTCTCAAGTAGGCCAGTATGACTGGATCATAGAATGTATGCGAAGGGGTAGAATATAAGAAAATCGGAAAGGTAGAATGAGGCCAAGTTGTGAAAAGCTTTAAACCCCAAACAAAGGACTCTATTTTATCTAAGTGTCATTCAATTCATAAAGAAAAGCTCTGGACTTTGAAGAAGGTAAAGATAAACAATGTAGCGATTTGATTTTTAAAATAAATTTAATTACAACCATTAATATTATTTATTGCTTAATTGGATGAACTTATAAAATAGAAGAGGCTAGCAAAATGGATTAGAAAACAAAACTGTACAATTCACTATATCCAAAAAAATACAAGAAAAAAATCAAGTCCCAAATATTCAAATAGATTTGTGATCTCATCAATGTTGATGTTCCCTCTAACAATACATATCACAAATTGTCTATGCTGCCTGTTCAATGGAACTCTTGTCCATATCCTTCCATAAGTTCAACACAATAAGTCTACCCAATGGACCTGAGTACTTCCATTCATTTCCTCTCCTGATAATGTGAAGATTTCAGCATACCAGTTAGTGACACAAGATTTTCAATCATTCCACAAGAATTTTTTTTTTTAAGCAATCAGGGTTAAGTAACTTGCTCAAGGTTACACGGCCAGTTATTTCTGGGTGTGGTGCTGAGTGTCTGAGCCCGGGATTCGATCTCCAGGTCATCCCAACACTGGAGCCGGTGCTCTTACTCGCTGTGCTACCTGGCCGCCCCTCCACAAGAATTTTTAAGGCATTTCCTATATTCTAGACATTATGCTAAAGTTTTCTACCTGCCATTATCCTCCTTTACCATGTGACTAGCTTGTCTTCTCTTCCTACCAAACGTTTCTCTGACATCATCCTTCTATAGTAATTCCATATCCCCTTCATGCTCCCAGCCCCATTTAGGATTTGGTCAGCTGGCATTCCAGGAAAGTGAGTGGAAGCCTGGGGTAAACTGCTTCTGGGTATGTTCCCTCCCCCAACCATGCCCAGCTACCTTAGAGCATGCACTATCTAATTGCTTTCTCCATGCCACAATTATTCAGAGGTAGGACTTACTATGTTTCAGATTAGTTAAAAAAGAAAAAGCAGAACTAGGATATTCGCAGACATGGCAAAATAATAAATATTTTCAAAAGAGACAAACAGAATACTGCATTGTTCTTGTTTTTTGTCTTTATTAATTTGTTCCTTTACTTTGAGTTTACAAGATTCAGTTCCCCAGTTCTTTGAGTTTCAAATTTTCTCCCCCACCCTCCTCTTCCCCCCACCCATGGCAGCATACAATCAGGTATAGGATCTGCAGATACTTTCACATTAGACATTGGTCAGGTTACAAAGAAGGATTGTATCTGATGGAATGAACAATGGGAAAGAGGAAACAAAACCAAACAAGAAAAAGAAAGAGAGCAGGTAATTTGCTTCAATCTGCATTCAAACTCTGTTCTTTCTGCTTCTTTCTCTGAATGTAGACATCTCTTGATGTTTTGTTTTACTAATTCTTGGTTCCTCATAGAGTTATTTACTTCAATTTGGTTGATTCTAGGTTTTAGCCAATTATTTTCCTTGGTTAGTTTTTGGAGCTCCTTTTCCATATCACACATTTTTCTTTTTAAGAAACCGTTTTCTTCATTGTAATGTTTTTTCTAATTTTGCAATTTTGATTTTAAAATAATTATTCATTTTATCTTCTATCTCTCTAATTTGGTTTTCAAAGTTCCTTTTGAGCTCATCTAAGAATGCTTTCTGTGCTTGAGACCAGTTCCCTATTGAGGCTTCATCTGTGGGTGTAGAGTCAACACTGTCTCCCTCTGAATTTGGTTCCTCCCTCTCAAGATAGTAGGACTCCAGAGTCTTTGTAGTCTGCTTTCTACCCATTTTGAGGCAGAGCCCTAGCCACGCCCTTCCTCTTAGGGTTCCCAAGCCTTTACTGTTTAAAGTTTTTCCCTGGGGCAATAATTACTATGTTTTCAGGGTCAGAGGGGGGATTGGAGCAACCAGGGTTCACTCTGCCATCCTGGTCCCTGGAGGTCCAAATAGGGGCTTTTTAAATTTCTGGGCTGTAGATTGGTAGTCCCAGGAGTAGTTGCTGCCCCTGCCAGGGGCCCTGCATTTGATTCTTACCCTGCTCCATCCAGTCCCAGCTCTTTGGTGATAGGCCTGGCAATGGCCATTATGGTTGGTGGGTCAACTTGCCACCACATTGGTCAGGCCTTGTCTGGGCCTCTGCGGGCTGCAATGTCAGCATCCGGACCTCTGTCTGCATGCCGCAGCATCAGAGTCCAGGCCTCTGTCTGCCTACTGCATTATTCTAAAAGGAACCATACATAATGGGAAAAAAAAAATCAATATTAAATAATGATGCACAAAATGCCGTTACAGCTGAGTACTCAAGGGAAAAGTTGACTGAATTACAAAAAGACCTCACCAGTAAGACAAGAAATATAGGTGACCTCCATGTGCTTCTTTCAGTTTTAGACAAATCTAACAAGATTGTCCTGTATCTGATTGTGTATATATGAGCACATGTGCTTGCACACATAGTTATCATGATTGCTTACAGATGAGGTTTTTTTACCTACATACTTAGAGACTGAGATATGAGAATAGAATAGAATATATACTCCTTAAAGGTGGGATCTTGCCCTCTCTCTTCTTCCCTTTCTCCCTTCCATCTTCCTTCCCACCCTCTGCATTCCCTTTGTTCTTTCCTTTCCTTCTAGCAAATTTCTCTAGTAAAGGCCATTACCCAATTGATAAATAGCCAAAGAATATGAATAGGAAGTTTTCAGAAGAAATAAAAACTATCAGTAGTCATATGAAAAAATGCTTTATCACTATTGATTAGAAAAATGCAAATTAAAAACAACTCTGCAGTACCACCTCATACCCACCAGATTAGCTAACATGACAGAAAAGGAAAATTACAAATGCTGGAGGGGATGTGGAAAAATAGGGATATTAATGCAGCTATGAACTGGTAGAGCTCTGAACTGAACCAACCATTCTGGAGTACAATTTGGAACTATGCCCAAAGGGTTATAAATATGTGCCTACCCTCTGACCCAGAAATGCCATCACAACTAGATAACCAGATCAAAGAAAGATCTCAAAGAGATCAAAGGAAAAGGACTTATAAGTACAAAAATATTCATAGCAGTTCTTTCTGCAGTGGCAAAGAATTAGAAATTGAGAGGATGATCATCAGTTGGGGAATGGCTAAACAAGTTGTAGTATATGATCATGATGAAATACAATTGTGCTATAAGAAATGATGAGGGGATGGTTTCAAAAAAACCTGGGAAGACATATAAACTGATGCAAGGTAAAGTGAGCAGAACCAGGAGAATTTTGTATTCACTAACAGTAATATTGTAGAGATGATGAACTGTGAAAATACTCTGATAAATACAATGATCTGAGAAAATTCCAAAGGAATGAAAAATGCTATGCACCTCCAGAGAGGAAAGTGATGAACTCTGAGTGCATATTAAAGAATATTTTTTCACTTTATTTTTCATGCTGTTTTGCAGCATGGCTAATATGGAAATATGTTTTGCATGACTTCTCGTGTATTTATTTTTCGTTGAGTCATTTCAGTCATGTCTGATTCTTCGTGACCCCATTTGGTGTTTTCTTGGCAAAGATACTTGAGTGGTTTGTCATTTTCTTCTCCAGTTCATTTTGCAGATGGGGAACTAAAGCAAACAGAACTAAGTGACTTGACGAGAGTCACACAGCTTGTAAGTGTCTGAGACAAGATTTGAACTCATGAAGATAAACCTTGATTCCAAGTCCAAAGTTCTATACACTGTGTCACCTAGCTACCCTTCAGATGTGTAATTGCCTTCTTAATAGGTGAGGAAAAGTCTACAGGGAGGAAAATAATTTGGAACTCAAAATTTTCAAATGAATGTTAAAAAAAATTTTTAAGCAATACTGGGCTGTCCAGACTATTATTGTTCTCATGTTAAGTTGAAGAAATTGAAGCTGTTAGAAGGTAAGTGACTTGCCCAGGGTTATACAACTAATTAGTGGTCAACTCTGAGGCCAAATTTGAACTCAGGTTTTTCTGACTCCAGGACCAGTGCTCTATCTACTCTGCTACACAGCTCCCTCTCTAGGTGTTCACAGGTCTCAAACACAATTCTTCTCCATCAAGTTCTACATTTTGACTCTAGGGCCCATATAGTCCTCCAGATTAATAGCACCACCCTATGGTTAATACAAACTATGGAATGCAAATGCCCAAGTGTGACATAATTGCTCATCCTCCAGGAAGCCCTGTTCTCTTTCCTGAGTACCTATACAGTCCTCCAGATTTCTAGTTTGACCTTAAGGTTTGGAACTCAACCAAAATGAAATGTTTAACTTGGTGTTGCTAAAGAGTCAACCCCTCTTTCCATGAGAATTATACACTTCACATGTAGTATAGGACAAGATCTAGGTATATCCCTGTACATCATGACCAAATGCCCTTTCATTATGCAAGTTCCAAGCAATATGCTAGTGGTTCTTTAATTCAGAAGGCAAGGTTGGTGAACTCAAGTGGAACCCTTCTCTGAGAGGAGTCCAGAAGTACTTACTGCTTCCACTTCTGCCATCTTTAGCTTCTAACATCTGGTTCTCCATTCTAGGACCTGCTTGATTACTGCTACTTCCTCTCCAGATATGCTTCTCTTACAATATAGAGTAAAGCAACTGTGAAGTTCCTTTCATGCCTCTTTGATCTTCTTTTCAGCTCAGTTCTAGATCTCCAAACTAGATGTACCTTCTTCATTTGATAGGCCAACATCTAAGTGTGTAGCTTGGATCCAAGCCTCTGAAATCTCTTTCCCAACTGGCTTAAAGAATTGATGTGGCTCAATGGCATACCTTCCATAGGGAGGCCTCATCCTTTAACCTTGTCAAATATATCAAGTTACTCATTAAAATGCAACTAATCACCTAAATGGTGATGTCCACATCTTCAAAAGTGACATGGTAATTCCCATTGCTGGCAGATTTGTGAATTGTGTTCAGCCAGAGCTGGAAGATGATTTGGAATTATGTTACTAAAAATTATGCTAGCTTCTCAACCCCTTGGACCCAGAGATTCCGCTACTAGAGTGATACCCCATGGAAGTTGTTATTCTACATCCTTCAACCTACATTTTCAGAGCACCAATCATATCACAGGGGATCCCTTGACTTGCGAGTGAATTGGATTTGAGTGAGGAAGAGTTACACAAAGTTGTTGGCTTCACTCTGTCTTCCAGAGTCACCCAACTCTAGTAGCAAGACAAAAGTCAAGGTGACTGATGATGACTCAGGATGAATGATGGAGAATGACCTTGGTGTCTTTGATGTCTGACCACGCTCTCACTGCTCCAATACACATTCTTCAGCCACCTCAGTGGTGATTGGAGCAGATTGTTCTCGTGCACCCATTCCACCAGGGGAAGTTTCCACATGCTTGAGGTAGACATCCCCCTAACTCACCAATGGGTTTGAGGCTTGTTAGTTATCCTCAACCTGCTTTAGTGTGTCTGCCAAGATGGTTTTGCTGGAATGTGGCCATTTAATATACTACGAATTCTTGGAGCCTCCCTTGGAAGTTAATGACAGCAAGAAAAGACACACATGTCCAAATATATTCATAACAACATTATCTGTGGTAACAAAAAGCTGGAAAATATATACACCTAATTATAGGGGAGAAGGTTAACAAATTGTGGCATATAACGGTACTGAAAATAACACTCTACCTTAAGAAATTTAAAGAATTCAGGGAAACATGAGAAGACTCACATAAAGTGATGCTGAGTAAAGGAAACAGAGCTAAAGATCAATGTACAAAATTACATAAAGCCGACATGAAGAAGCAACATATCTCTGTTTGAATATTGAGACCGATGTCAGTACCACTGTTATTGCTAAAAATACAAATCCCTTCATTGTGTCAAAAATGGATGTACTTGGGGTGTGGAAGAAGAAGACTGAGTATTTGTTGGAAGATGTCTATTGTGTCAAAACAAGGCATATTTGTAACTAAGAAATGTTTTTAAATAAATGGAAATAATTAAATTATTCTCCTCAAAGAAAAGATCCTATACATTGGTCAGGTTTGTTTTATAGTAAGTCTAAAAGCAAAAGCAAATATAATTTAATGGAGCAAATTGTCGTCTCACTTTATAACGCTTTGGAAACAAGCCACCATCAAGATAATTACAGCTTAGTTGCTGACATTTATTTCAGAGAATGAAGTACAGCCATTCTGTGAAGCACCTTCCAAGGCCCTCCCAACTAAGCCAATATATGCCTTTCTATTTGGTGACTTCAATGGAAACGTAGGCATGAAGGGAGACAAAAAAGCTATCTTTGGAAATAAGGGCCATGATTAGGAAATGAAAGAGCCTTGCAGACTACCCCGAAACCTCATGAATGCGCCTCATTAATACTTTCTTTAAGAAACAAGCTGGAAGGAGCTGGATGTGGCAACTTAACAGAAACCATTACAGAGAATGAAACTGACTATAACTTGACAGGAAATACCTACTTACCAACATAGAAGTCATTTCAGAATCAGATGTCTGTGTGCACTTAGATCACCAAGTGGTTAAAGCAAAGGTCAAAATCAAGACCATATCAGAAGAAAGAATAAATATGATAATGCCTCACCTCATATGCCATGACAACAGCTTGCACCTGACCTACTTAAGCAAATTGTTGACTCTGAAAAGTGGAATATGTACAAAAGTAAACATATTATCAACATTTCTTAGAGACATTAAACCAACATATATTCATATAACCAATAATATAACATCACACTCAGACCAAAAGAGAACCAGAAATTACTTCATCTAACATACTATAGATCTTGTTGCCTAAAACAGTCATGGAAGCCAAGGTTTAATACGAGCTCATTCAAAAAGCACAGCCTAGGAAGAGGCTAGAAGATTTAGTGACTAACTATTGTATAACAAATAGTGAAAAATAGCAAGGGTAGGGGAGTTGGGGAGATCAGCATTCATACAATTTTTTATGAGATCTAGAGATACACTCATACACACACACACACATACACACACACACATAATAATCCACCCTATTTAGTTACTTGCAGACACACTTAGAGTGAAACAAAGTAAGAACACCATTCTGAAGGATCCAAATTTCACCATTTTCACAAGCCTGTACACAATAGCTTTGATAACTTCTACACCAACTATAAAAATTGTTACTATCTCTTTAAGAGGCAGAGATGCTTGAAGAATAATAATTTAATAGACATCCTATGGAGAGAATGAAAAGAGTGCTGATACGATGGTGAGAGAGAAATTGTGGAGAAGACAGAGAAATAAAAGGAGGAAGAATTTATTCTTAATGAAACTTTTTAAACTTTTATCTTATGAAGAGGTTGAAAACAATTTGTAAGGAGAGATTTTAATTATCCTTTAACAGAATGAACAGAATGGTAGAACTGTGTTTCCAGAAGTAAGTAGAAGTCATCTTCAGTTATAGATTGATTTTAAGGTGTCTTGACTAAGATCTTTGTCACAACTCAAATACTGTAGATAACTACATCTGTTATTTTATCGTGCAGTTAATAAATCATATAGCAAGTAACATACTTATTTAAGCTAAAAGATTAGGAATTTGTTCATATATGTATATAGTACATATTTATATATAAAGAGAGAAATGAGCAATTGCTTATAGAAAAGCAGTTTCTCCAGCTTTAGTTGTATTTCTATTTAATAAAGTGCTCATATAACTGTGCATATATATTTACATATATACATATATATATAAGTACTATATGCATACACATCTATACATTTTTGGACAGACCCTACAGATAGGCCATAAGAACTGATGAGCAAGAGTTTGGACTAGATCTTTTTTTGGAAGTCCTGTCACACTTTCAATGATCCCAAGTTATTCTCTGATACAAAAGCCTATCTTCTTAACAACTAAATTGTCTGAGTTATAAATCATGGAACCTCACAAATTAAAAAAAAAACTAAATTAAAATTGCAGGTACCGCAAAGGACAATGGAAATGTTGAGGGAGGGTCATGGTTCTCAATTTCTGGTACCTAATGGTATTTCAAAAAACAATTAGGTGAGTCAGTTAAGGCTAAATGCAATAAACCCTTTATCTGGCACATTTAACTCATGAGGAAAGTTTCAAATTAAGCCTAAGAGCATACAAGTGAAGAAAGCAGCAGTAAAGATACTGAAAGGTGTAACTGGGTTTCCAGAAGTAAGTAGAAGTCATCTTCAGTTATCATAAGTCAGCAATCACCCATACAACAAGGAGAACATCTAATATTTCCAAAATGAAATGGGAAAGGGAAACAATTGGGAATGTCACCAAAAAATCTCAGGTATAATGGTCCATAGGCCATGGCAGGAGGAGAGACCATGACAGACATGAAAGAGGAAGATTCTAGTATACTATATGTCATTACACCAAGTACATGCCGCTTCTCCTACCATCATTCCATGTGATGGGGCAATTTTTAGATTATGAAGAAAAACAAGCATTTTATAGAGAGTGGGGGAGCCTTGCTCAGGTGGGTTCAAAAGGCTTCTTACCTCCAATAGGGTCACCAGAAAGTTGCATGGGAGGTTGACAATCAGAGAAAGGCAAAATCCTCCAAGACATTGATTTTTTTCCCAGCCTATGATATGGGTTAAAGTAGAACAGAACATATTGCCAGTGATGGTTTATATACAAGACATGTTTGAATAGACATTACGTAATTTTAAAGAGAAAATGAGATAGTCATTAGGAAAAGTGAGGGGTAATAAATGGCATATTTTTAGATACATACGTACATAGATACACACACAAACACTCAACCTATTTAGTTATTTGAAGACATATTTATGGTGCAGTTGTCTAAGATAAGATAGGAATCTCTCCTTCATTGACCCAAATTTCACCAATCTCACAAAGGTCAAATTTATCCATACTTTACATTATAAGCAAAAACATTATGATATTTATACCACCTTACCTTTAACCACTGAAAGCCTGTTTTTATAGGATATCACTGCTTTATGATAGGAAATGACATAGTTCCCTAACTGATAAATCAAGGGGAAAAAATCTCTGTGTGTTCATTCTCAATAATCCTATGGGATCACTTTCAATTCAGAATTTTCTTCAAGAAACAATAGATAAATGCATTCTAGCCTAGAGATCTTTGTAATTAACTGTTTCTCTGAATTGATATGGTTTTATTTAGAAAAACTCACTTTTTCCTCCAATTATATCTGTGGATGCTAATTAAACCTCTCCAATTGTTCACAGGACAATTTTTAACAAGTCAGTGATATAGTACTTTAAGCAAAAGCATAGTATCTCATTTGATATTTACAATAATGCTGAGAGATAGGTACTTTAGGTTTTATTTTCCACGTTTTACAAATGAGGAAACTGAGGCTCAGATGTTATGTGACTTGACCATCTTTTCATAGATCTGTTCAATTTCCACAGAATCAAGGCAGTTTTCAAGGCAGAACTTTTACCCATATCTTCCTGACTCCCAAACCAGCATTGTTTCCATTAAACGTAGTTGTGTCTCTATTAGAATCATGAAGTGAACTGCATTTTCAAAATCTGATAAGGGTCACTAACAGAAAAGGTTCAAAATAAAGCAGTTTCTAATATTTTCCTGTAGCATTTAATAGCTGGCATATATGGGTTTTTTGCATGTGGACTGAACAATTAGGAAACAAAGCCTAGTGACTAAATAGTATTGCAAGGTGACAGATTACTTGACTACCTCAGGTAACCTGATGTCTTGAACAATTGGAGTGATTTTAAATAAAGGAGATATTATTACATGTTTAGATTTGGAAACATGGGTCAAATTATGTTCCTCCCAACCTAACTGAATTCAGAAGAAAACCAGTTAAAAGGAAGCTTATGAATTCAGTCTTAGTTCTGACCTCCACTCAACAGCACGATAATGGAGTTCTACCACATTTTAGCATGCCCACAAACATTAATAGATTGCATGTTTACATTGCCTTAAATTTTACAAACTAACTTCTGTTCTGCAGCCCTTTCTATACCATGCCACCTGCTCTCCAGCCTCTACCTCGGGAATGAACCCAAACTCATACCCCTGGGAATATGGTATTCTGAGTGGTCAGCATTCACTTATCTTCCCTTGTTATACAAAGACAGCAGTCCTGTCTCCAAGAGCTTACATTGTAATGAAGAAAACTCTGTGCATGTGTGCATTTAGGAGTATATCTATGCATACATATGTAGTCACATATTGAGAGGCAGTATGGCATAATGGATAGCCAGCCTCAAAACTAGAAATAATGGCATTCAAGTTTCACCTCTGATATGTCCTGGCTTTTGGAGTCTGGCCAGGGCACTTAACCTCTCAGTGGTCTAGGCTAGTGGTGTTAAACTCAAATAGAAATGACTCTCCATTGGCTGCATATCAATGTAGAAAACCACAAAATAATATCATCTGTGTTTTATTGTATTTTACTTATTTTTCAAAAACATTTCCCAATTACATTTAATCTGGTTTCAGCAGCACTTGGGAGTTTTGGGGGCTACCTGAGTTTGACACCTCTGCTCTAGACAACTTTCTAAAACTACAAGTTGCAAAGAATACACAAACCTGCATTAATAGAAGGAGTTTTCACATCTGGGAGTTCCTTCTACCAATGATCTCTACCTTCTACCAATGACGATGAAAGGAGGGAAGGAGGGAGGGAAGAAAGGAAGGAAGGAATGAACGAACAAACGAACAAAGGGAAATTCAAGGTCATTTTTGAAGTGTGTATTATTTGCAAGCACTGGAAATATTTCATGCAGAAGGCTAGGCTTGAGATGAGTCTTAAAGGAAAGCAGGATTTTGAGGAGCAGAGGTAAGTCGGGAACGTGTGTCAGGGACTGGGGTTAGCCCATGCAAAGGCACAGAGACAGGAAATAATGCATTCTTTTCCCACACTTTGACTCATTACTTGTCATGGTAACATGAAACCTTGCATTTGGAAAATGAAAAAAAATGTTCCTCCAAATTATGAACAGAACACATTGTTTCTTCTTTCCATTGTGAAACCAGGTGAAATGATTTCATTGTTCATTCAATACAAAGAGATGACATCATAGTTACAATACATCTTATAGCCATCATGTCAGACTTTTTTCAAATGGAAGATTTTCCTCCATTTCTGAAATACCAGAGACTTTAGTCTTGCAACCACATCTAACTAACTTATTAAGGTTATCCATGAGAAACTAGATACCATCAACAGCCTTTACTGGGACTAGTTAAATGTCAGCCCTGAAGAGTGGGAGAGCGATTCTATTAAGGAGGATGATGGGTGAATGACCATTCTTTACAAAATCACTCAACTACAACAATGGCCTCAGCTGGAAAATATGGCAAATCCATGCAAACAGAAGGAATTATCCACACAAAGCACCTCTGTAGCTCTATAGAAAATTCAACAATGTCTCCAGAGGGTATTGCTAACAGCACTAAGGGCATGTTTAACTGAGAGTTTTCTGGGGAAGGAAGTTTCTAACAAGTTATGTGAAATTCTGAAAAGCAAAAGAGGTGCTTTTTTCTTACTTCTTTGTTTCTTTTTAAATGACTACATCTATTCTGTGAATTCAACCTTCTGCTCTGCAGCTCTTTTAAAAGTTATTTTTAATGTTCATCTAAAATAGCTTTTTAGTAAGAAGAGAAAGAATCTCCCCAATCCAGAATGTTATGCCATTTTCATCACTCTCTCCTTATCCTCAAACAATCAGACAAAATAAGCAGACTCCACCTCAACAGTTTCTTGCTCAAGATCTGAGATTCTTAGCCTTTTTTTGTATTGTGGACCCTTTTGTAGTTTGGTCAAGTTTATGGAATCCTCCTCAGAATAATATCTTTGAATGTGTAAAAATGCATAGGATTACAAAGGAAAGCAATTATGTTGAAATATTATTAGCTAACTCTTTATATAGTGCTCTAAGGTTTACAAAATATTTCCCAAATTATCTTATTTGATCCTCACAAAACTCCTTTGAGGTAGGTGCTATTATTATACCCATTTTATAGAGGAGCAAACTGAGTCTGAGAGGGGTTAACTGACTTCCCTAAAGTCAAAGATCCAGTAAGTCTCTGAGGCAGGATTTGAACTCCAGTCTTCCTATTGAAATAGAATTATAGAAATACTTTTAAAAACAAGTTCACAATCTCCATGTTAAGGCATTGGGTTATTTTTTTAGACCCCAGATTCTAAACAAATCTGTACCTCAACTAAGTATCTTCACAATCTTAATAGAAGAAGAATGCCAGATGTCTGCATCAGTTGTGTACAGGATTGGGAGACAGTCATCATTTGCCCCAGAGAAACATGGCTCCATGGTTCCATACACTCTACAGCCTCTTATATCACTTCCTGACCCATGCAGGAGTCACAAGCTTAAATGTAATTCAGAATTTTCCATCAATATTTGAGAACAGTAAACCGCCAGAAGGAGTTTAGAGTCCAGGTAGCTGATGAGATAGATGGCAGTGGTTTCATCAGGGTCTCTAAGAGATTCTTGCCCTCAAAATGCTAAAGAATTGTTTTGGCAACTTTTAACCAGTCATCTGTGAAAACAAAGGCATATTAGATCTGTTGCTGTCATTTAAAAGTTCAGGTTAAGAGCACTGATAAAAAGGATGAGACAATTTGATTTAACACTTTCCTGTCCAATTTCTTGCATCTATTTATAATTATGTTACTGAGTTGTACTAGAGTATAAAATCAGTATATCATCACATAAATATTTACAGCAAATTAATTTATATAGCCTTAATAAGAGAGTGACAATTTCTTGTTTCTGATAGAGTTAGCCACAATTTCTGGTAATCCCCAAAGAAGAGAGATAAGTAAGGTTTGGGGTTTAACATATAGATTAGATAAACTGATTAACTACCAAACAATCTCTGTATGTTATCAATTTCACCAACAGTTGGTCCATGATATCTGGCATCCTATGGTTGGAAAGGGTATATATGAGAATCATACTGCCCTAGAAATTTAGTATTTGAACACACACATGTATGTGTTTACATATATACACACATTTATATACTGATTTAAAGTTTACAAAACATTCATCTCACTTTGCGGTATGGTAGATAAAGTGCTGGGCCTGGAGTCAGGAAGACCCAAGCTCAAATCTGACCTCAGACACTTCCTAGCTGTGTGACCCTGGGCAAATCATTTAACCCTGTTTGTCTCACTTTCTCATCTGTAAAATGAGATGGAGAAGGAAATAACAAACCACTCCAGTATCTTTGCCAAGAAAACCCCAAATGGGGTCACAAAGAGTTGTACGTGACTGAAACAAATGAATCATAACATCTCATTTTATGCTTACAACAATCCTCTGAGGTCCATCATGGGCATAATTACTTCTTTTTTACACATGAAAAGACAAAGTCTCAGACAAGTTAAGTGACATATAAAAGCAGTAGCAGAATTGAGTTGAACCTAGAACTCCAATCTGGCACTCTTTACATAGTGCTTACTCTTTAAACCATTGTGTTGCCTGTCCTAAATATTGAAGATGCATTTATTTCTCTTGATCCTGGACATCCATACCCCAAGAATCTCTCATCTGAATTATATCTGATCCAATGATATCATTTATAACCTATTGAGGCCTGTCCATTCTGTGCGATTCCTGACCATAGCCTCCAAAAGATTCATTACCATATTCCACCCAATATACTAGAGAGCTTACTTTCTCTTGAAATCACAAGGGTACCAGTGAAGTTTGCTGACTGGGTCACCTGCCATCCTTTTTTCCTGATATCTTTGCATCCTACCATGTGAACAGCTTATCTTCTCTTTCTATCGTACAATTCCTTGATAATGTTTTTTTTTTAATTCCTGTGGGGTTATAATGCCAAGCAAAGGCAACTTCCCAAGGTTCAAAATACCAGCATAGCTGCTCTCTATTTTATTCAGTGACAAATTAAGAACAGAGAAAATCAAAATATTCAATTCAAAATACAGCATTCACCAAGTATAATTCAATAATTCCCAAGTACTACTCCACCCCTGGACATTATAATTCATTTAGTCAATCCCAAAGACCCTCTTCTAAGTACTACTCCACCCCTAGGAAGTACATTCATTTAGTTAATCACAAAGCACAAAAAAGTCAAAAGTTCCCCACCCTTGGATCACAACTGAATAGGCCATCTACCCCAGAGTTACAACAAGCTTAAGCACAGCATTTAATACCCAAAGAGAGGTCTTTTCTTCATCTTGACACAAGGCAAGTTCTCAGCAATCTTTTGTTCCTTGGGAGACAAAGCTTAGCAAGGCCACAAGATACATTGCCAGTGTCTTCATTAATTCATTCTCTGTCTGCAGAACAGTCCTAGGACCCCTGAAAACATTAGCAAAACCCTCTTCCAGGATTTCTGTAAACATACAACAAGAAAATCCTTCTTCAGGGCTTCTGAACCAACAGCAAGGTTCCAGAACCTCTGCAACAACAGGACTGTCCTTCACCAGTGGACAAATCTGGCAAAACAATATCAAAACAGACAGACAAAGTACCAGCATAACAGCCATGCCTCCTCAGTCCTTGGCAGCTCTGGGTGGCAGCTCTCAAAAGTCCTGGGCAGTCCAAACTGGCCTTCAGCAATCTTCTCCATCTCTCTGCCTCCACAATGCTGCTTCCAAAAAGTTCTTCTGCCTCTCTCTCTCTGCTTGTGTCTCTCTAAATTCACATCACCAGCTCCTCCCAGTTCAGCCCTCTCTTTTCACCAGCTCCTCCCAGTTCAGCCCTCTCTTTTCACGTCAACAAGTCCATCCCACAAGTGGGATTCACAAGCTCTGGGTTTTAACACAATCAATCCGAAAACCAAGCCAATACAGGGGGATCTTTAAATTCTATTACTATTATAGGGATTTTGTTCAGTATATGTGGCCTCCTGCTCACACTCAAGAAAGTTCTCAGTGTGATACCCATTTTAGTTCTTCAGAGGCAGTTGGATACTTTGTCTTGCAGCCATATATAGTAATGACAGTAAAATGAATGTTAGTGCAAGTCTGGGAGTCATTGACTCCATTACCCTTAAATCACTTAAACTTAGAAAATGCTCTATGACCTGATACATTTATCAGGTAAAGGCTACTCTACTGAATTAATCAAAGGTATTTGATGGGAGAAAAAAGGTAATCAGTTTGGACGGATAAGAACAGTTAGAAGAAATGAGAAGATGCCTCACAGAAAATGCATTAGGATTGTCTGAAGAATTGGTCACTTCACTGTAGGGATTGGATAAAAAACAGCAAGCTAGTTCAGAGTCTGGCATTCCAGTACTGGGAAAAGCTGCTTCAGCCAAGCCCTTGAGAATCAAATCAAATCAGTAGTGGATCGGAAGGAGAGAGAGCCCCCTTGAACAGATGATAACCTTGTGAACTTCCAAACGTTGGAAGATTTGGGGCTTCCCATGAGCAGTATCCCAAGAAAGCAGTGTTTGATGGAAAAATATGCATAGAAATCTGGAAAAATACTTTGAAATCAAATTAGATTCCCTGAGGAAAGGCAGCTTCAAGAATTCAAGGAGCTCAGTGGAAATCCACACCAAACCTAAAGAGAATTTCATGAGGACTCCATGAACTAAGAAAAGGACTTTGGGTCTTCCAGCAATGAAGAGCTATTTAATTGCCACACATACTCTAAGTTTAATCTCACTTTCTCCTGGATGCTACATATATTTTTGCAAGAGCATGGGAGAATGTTTTGCACCAGTTATTATACCATCCTTATTATACCATCACCTTAGTATATGCCTGTTTCTTAAAGCTAATTAACTCCGGCTGGCTAATTTTTACCAACTCATAATTGATGATGGAAGACACTTATGGGGGTTAATGAGCTACTAGAAACCCCACAGAAATCTCAAGGACACCCCTTATTATACAGAGGGGACAAGCAGATCTAGATTCCAATCTACTAATCTGAATAGAGTTGGGAGAGCAGACCTAGAGCCTGACCTACGTTAGTTTTGAAAAGATGGGCCTTTGCACACATGGCAAGTGTGAGGTCAGCAAAAGAGCCTTTTAATTCCCTAAAAGTAATAAAGCCCACTCTTACCATCCTGTTAAACTCTGAGTACAACTCATTGTCTATCTATTCTATCACTGATACACAGGCTGTTGGACAGGCTCTATATATAGGGTATTCATTCAAATGCATGTTGAAATCTAGGCAGCAGACATTCTTCATCCACTTGGTCTTTCTTATATGGGTGGATGAGTCAAACTGCTTTGATTAATTACAAATCTCCTCCAAGAGGCTCTGTAATGGGTTGAATTTTAATGTAATCAGCGCAATGTCATCCACAAACAGGTACATCTGGAAGAAATCACCATTTGCAGAGAGTTCCTCTTTGACTTGGACTCTCCTGTGGATGTCCTCCATCACTCTGGTGAATAATTTTGGCAAGGATACATCTCATAGTTTTATGCCTCACCTGATGTTTATTACTACAGGATCATTAACAAAGGTTATTTCTGTTATGTCTTCCAAGAAATATCATATTACAATTGATTTATGGATAGGCAATGTCTTGTTTTAACTGTATTGTATATACTGTAAGGCAGTAATTATTTTTATATTGTTGTTCAATCATTTTCAGTCACATCTGACTCTTCCTGATTCCATTTGGGATTTTCTTGATAAATATACTAGAGTTGTTTGACATTTTCTTGCCATTTTTGTCCTTGACAACATGGCAGAAAACATCATGCTAAAAAGCATAGAAGCAAGCACACAGCCCTGCTTCACTCTGTTGGTGACAGGGAAAGCGTGAGAATATTGTCCTTCATCCAGAATCCATTCAGGAATACCATCATGAAACTGGCATATGATACTAAAGAACTTCTCTGGGCAACCAAATTTTTCCATGATCTTCCACAAGTCCTCACGACTGACAGTTTCAAAGGCCTTGGTCAGATCAACAATCATTCTATACAGAGCTCTCTTCTGCGTCTGGCATTTCTCCTGGAGTTTTCAGGCAAAAAACACCAGATCAACCATTCCTTGACATTTTCTGAAGACACACTGGCTATAAGGTAGATGACCATCTTCCAGGTGAAGGATCAACCAATTAAGTAAGACTCTGGAAAGAATCTTACCACCTCTGATTATCACAGGATAACCTATTTCCTTTTCCTTTAGAGATAGACAATGGAAGCATCCCTCATTTCCTGGAGGATAACCTCTTCTTGATGAATATGCCAGAGGATTTAGTCAACTTCTGTATGAGCAGTGGACTTCCTGTCTTGTAGATCTCAGCTGTAATAGAATCAGCACCGGGTGCTTTGCTACATGGGAGGGAATGACTAATGGCCTTCAAAACCTCTTCTTCAGTTGGAAATTTGAGTAGAAAAGGATTGACTTCAACCTGAGTTATACAATCAATGGCTTCAGCATTGATTGGTGATGGTCTGTTGAGAAAACTATGTAATGTTCAGCCCATCTCTCCAGGTTCATATCCTTATCACTCATATCCCATGAAATCACTTTTGTTTGTTTTTTTCTGAGTGTACAATAAAACCAACTCTGAAAATTACTTTCTTTCCCACTCCAAAGAGGGGGTATGTTAGTAAATGTTTAACAAACATGCCTCAAAAAAGAAAGATTATGAATGGCACATTTTTAAGTTTAATCTGCATTATTAACATATTCTCCATCACTTTCTTACATCTAGGCATTCAGCAAAACAATAAATCACGTCCCAAGTTATAACATTTGCCAGTTTCTGAGGTATATATTCTCATGTTGAAAATTTATCAATCAGTTCTCACAAGCTGGTTTAAGCTGGTTCCAGCACACCCCTCTCTGTCAGCCATTTTTCCATGTATTTGCTTTTTCTTTCTTTTTTCCTGGTTTTGCTTATAAAAAGAATGTTGAGGTTGATATGATTTAACTCGTCTAGAAATTTGTTTGTCATTGGATAAAGATCTATATTTAGAGTAGCAAATTAAATGGTCTTAAAACCATATTGTGTTTGGTTTGGGTTTTGGTCTGTTGGGGTTTCTTTTTGAGCCCTCTGTTTCCTTTTCTGACACTAATACCATCACTGTAAAAGTTAAATAGGACTGCACATGACTGAAGGTCATTTTTTAAATTGTTTCATGGGTTATCATCCCCCATGACAAAAAAAATCACCAGCAGATCAGTGTTTTTGCTGATATGCCTCTCCATACTTAGCTAACTTGGACCTCAAAACACTCAGACTGCTGCCAAGGCTATTCTCAACACCCTTCTTATGCTGTAGTATCTGCCCAGAGTTTAAGACCCACTGGCATAACCTCTGAGAACACATAAACTCAAGTGGTTCCCTATTGAGTAGAGGAGCAAATAAGAAACACTCTGTGTGGCATTCAATGCCCTTTAGAACCTAGCCTCATCCTACTTTTCCAGTCTTATTACACTTTACTCCCCTGTGCATATTCTTCAATCCAGGGACACTGACCTCTTGGTTGTTTCATAGATAAGATGCTCCATCTCTTAACTCTGGGCATTTTCTCTGGCTGTCCCTCATGGCTGAAACACTCCTCCTCCTCTGCTTTGACTACCGACCTCCCCGGTTTTTTTTAGTCCCAACTATAACGTCTCATCTTCTATAGGAAGCCTTTCCTAACCCTCATTCCAGGGCTCTCCCTTTCTTAATTATTTCCTATTTATCCTATCTATAGCTTGCGTTGCATAGATTAGTTGCATATTGTCTCCCTGTTAGATTATAAGCTCCTTGAAGACAGGGACTGTCTTTTTCCTCTTTTTATATCTGCAGCACTTAGCATAGTGCCTGTCACATAGCAGACACTTAATAAAATTTATTGATCGACTGAAAATTCTCTTTACTTTTGGAAACTCCAGCTTCCTTCAAGACTCAACTTAGGTGGTACCTCCTAATGAACTCTTTCCTGATACCTCCCCCTTGATACTGTTAATTCCCCCTCCCCTATCACCTAAATATATGTACCTGGGTTTATGTCATATCTCACCCCATTAAATACTATAAACAAGAGAATATGTGTGTCTTGAATTCAAGACTTCCATTTCTGTTTTTATATTCCTAGCACAGATTACAGTGCCATGCATATAGTAGATGCCTACTAAATACTTGCTGAATTGAATTGAAGGAAATATTCTTGCATTATTTTGGATTAAGTAATCCAGAATCCAGAAGATTTGCAGTTTAAATCTCTCAGTGCTTAATTTTTATGTAAATGAGGATTTACTAAAACTAATAATAAAACTGAGAGAAAACATTTTTAAAACATCAAATTAGCTCAGATAACAGCTGACTACGTATGTGTGTATATGATAAAGTGAATATTCTTTTCCTACATTAAAATCTTTGTAATTTCTTAATTGTTACTGTTTATGTAGTAAAAACAAATTTTTTGTCTAGAATTTACTGAGTAGGTAGAAGCTGTAGGAAATGACAAAGACCCATAACTTTTGGCCATCCAATAACTTTAGGCTTTTGGTCATAGCAATAAATTATTTTTAGAAAGCTTAATATACTTCTGATGACCATTTCTACCTAGGCCAATGAAACTCACACTCTCATTCAAGTATTTCACTGTCTCTGTTTAAGTAAGACATTTGTATTCCTTTCGGTGGTGTGTTTCATTGAGCACATTGGCTTAAACAAGAATAAAAAGGAAGCATTTACATTCTTAGTCAATTTGTAATCACCCCACAATCATAAAGCGAAACTTTTTTTTTCTGTCATGAAAAACTCCCTCAAGAAAAAGAGAAATAGCATTCCTCTTCAAACTAAAACTAACATAAAATATTAAGCCAAAAGAGTAGAGTTGATTTCTTTATAAATGAACAGAATATTAGAACCATGGCAAAGGCAAATTGGCCTACAAGAAAACTGACAGCTTTATAGGCTATGCCTCTGATTGAAATGTTGGGAAATCTCTTGGCAGTTCTCCCAGACATCCAGGTAGAACAGTGAGTTCACTGATTATGTTAACTAAAACAATCTGGCTTTGCACAAACGCACCTCAGGCCCATCCAAGTGTGAAGGCTTATCAGTATGCCAGACCAAGAAAAAGACCTATTTACCTGAAGATAGGATCAAAGTGACTACAGAGAAGAAGAAACAAAAGCTCCAACAAAACTGGTCAAATTTATATTTTTGTATTCTTTTTTGTAGACTAGAACAATGCAATTTACTTCTAGGTAAGAAAGATTCTGGAAACACCCAAGCAAATCAAAAATACAAAGAGAATGGATATTTCAAAATTATACCTAAGAATTTTAGCTTCAAATTTCAGAATGGTTGTATTTATAGAAAACATTTAAAGTAAAGAAAAATATTGGGAATGTCATAGGCAAAACTTACCTTTAGGTGACAAACATTTCAACTGTTCCCACAACTGTAAGTTATTTTAAAAGAGCATAAAGCCCAGAAAGTTATGATGCTTCATACAAGGTTATCTTAAGGGATTTATATGTTTGGAATTCAGTTTATAAATATATATTGTTAGACCTTTCAGTTAAAGCTCTAGGTAATTCTCTGAGATATATCTATATCTATAATAGATAGATAGAAATAGATAGATAGATGATAGATGATAGATAGATAGATAGATAGATAGATAGATAGATAGATAGATAGATAGATAGATAGATGGTAGATAGATAGATGAGAGATATACATATACATGTATATAAGTATATATTTACACATACACATATATACATACATAAGGGTGTATATATGAGGAGAAAGACGGAGGGGAGAGAAACAGAGAGACAGAGAGAGAGAGAGAGACAGAGGGAGAGAGAGAGAGATGTATCCATCCACTATGGTTAATAACTTACCTTATGTTAAAAATTGAAGAGAGTACCTTAAGTAATGTCCCTTCCCTTGAGGTAGTCCCTTGGTGTATGTACTCAGTAATGCAATCAGATACCTAGGGTTATTTCTCTTGCCTGCCAAAATATCACTCATGCCTATTAAAGTATCCTGAAAAACACTATTACATCAATACTCAAAATGGCATAATTATTCTTCTTTCTGGAATGTCTTCTGATGTGAGTCACTTCAGTAAAGTGGGATTTCATTGGGAAATGGCTTTAGGAATGATTTAAATGAGGGAAAGATAGAGGCAAGGCCCTACAGCAGCACACAAAAAGGAACTTTGAGAATCAGACTTCATCCCCCAGTCAATGACAAGAACTAGATTAAAAGCAGAATAATACAGAGACCAGTAGGTCCATTTTGTTGTTGTTGTTGAAATGCTGACATGCTATAATTCAAGATTCCCTACATGGTAAGTGCATCTTTTTAGTACAGAATTTCAAATGAAAATATTACACCAATATGAGGCAAAAATAAAGCAATGACATTCTTACTTTTCCTTACAACAGATGGCAAAGGAAGTTGGGAGAGAGAAAATATAAGAAACTTTAAAATCGTTTATCCTATTTGCCCCAAAATCTGAGAATTTGGATCACTTGAAGTTTCAAAGTGAATCAGGAAAATAAAAGTACATTTTGACATTTTTTTGTGTGAATCCTTAGATTGCAGATTGGCTCACATTGTGATTTTGCAAATTAGGGAAGTGAAATCTTCATGTCTATGGCAACAGCTTTCCTATTATTTAATGAGAATATGGAAGATAATGGACTATTAAACAATTAATCTAATAGCTATAGCAATAGCTAAAATGGCAATATGTACATGAGGCTTGGATCATTATGGAAGATTTTATGAATAATAAAATGTTCCATAATAAATGCCTGCTTCTCACTCTAGCCCCTAGAGTCTGGGTCACAAGCTGGATTTGGGATTTTTAAAAAGTGTTCTTAAGCTGGCAAGACATTTCAGGTTTACAATTATCTCTGAACTCTCATAATATAATTTTGGAGCTGCAAAGGGCTTTAGACAACACCTATACCAAACTTCTTCTTTTACAAATGAGGAAACTGAGGCACACAGAAGTTAAGGGAATTGCCAAAGGTCACACTAAAGCAGAACCACTACCAGCGTCCAGCTCAGGCTCACTCCTGACCCAATGCTTTTTCCACCTTGTCTCTTATTTGTCTCAAACAAAATTTCTGTGCCAAGGACTGAACCAGGCCTGGAGAGAACTACAAATGGCAAAACCAAAACACTTAAATTAGCACTGAAGTGAGTGCCCAAATTTGAACAAGATAAAAATTATTTTGGATGCTAATTTTTATTCTTTAATTTTTTATTTTTGACCAGACGTGATTTTATAAGCAAAGAGAGGTCCCAGTGAGAAAGGGGCTCCATCAATACGAATTGACACTTGCTCTGCAATTTATAATCTTAGAGACTTGTCTGGGATATTGGAATATTAAGTGATATGGCTAATATATGTCAGATGAAGCACCTGAACCCAGGTTCTTGACTTTGAAATCAGATCTCTATCTGCTAAACCATGCTGAGTTATCATATACATATATACTAAGGAAGGAGATCACACAGAAAATAGAATAGTAAATAACACATGCAAATAAACTTAGAGATATAGGTAATTTATGAATCATAGTGCATTAATCTACAAGTATTTATTGTGCTTACTATATGCCAGGCCAGGAAACAGTCTCTCACTTACATTCTACAAGAGAAGAGAACATATGCACTTCTATATATTTACAAAATAAATGCAAAGTAATGGGGGGAAAGGTGAGAGAAAGTGAGAAGAGAATTGGGGTAGTTCTTGTACAGGAACTAGCTTTGAAGAAAACCAGGGATTGATTCTAAGCAATAGAGATGAGATGAGAACACATTTCTGGCATGGGGGACAGTCTCTAAAATAGCATGAACACTATGTAAGAGGAGCAGCGAGAAGATCAGTTTGGTCAGACAGAAGTATTAAGTGGAGTAATATATAATAAGTCTGGAAGAGTAGATGGGTTGGTGTCAATTTACAAAGGCTTTAAATGCAAACAAAGGAGTTTTATTTGTTTTCAGAGGTAATTGGGAACCCTAGAGTTTACTGGCAAAGAAGGGACATAGTCAGACTTGTGCTTTAGGAAAATCATTTTGACAGTAACCTAGAAGATGAGCTGAATTGAGGAAAGACTTGAAGCCAGGAGATCAATTAGGAAACTATTACAATACTCCAAGCAAGGAGTGATGAGGACTTGAACTAGTGAAATGGACATTGTGAAAAGATTTAGTGAGCCCTGATCATTTGGTTTTCCATGAAGGAGACTGAAAAGGCTGATATCCCAACAAGCAACTCTGTAAGTATATGACTCACAGCCTAACAAAGCAATCACTTTTTTAAAATTTCAGATAGGCCATAGGTGTGAGGGGCAGAGATTTACACTAACATTCATATAGTCTTCAATATGTTCAGGACAGACTTCTCCACTATAAAATATGGAATGAATTTTCACAATTGCTGAGAGACACAGATACTAGCAATGGAGAGCAGGTTAATTCAGCCAGTCAGTGAATTTTTTTCCAGAGAAAAATCTGTGTCATTTTCTATAGTCATTCTTTTTTACTCGAATTATTTTTCTTCATTTGAGAAACTATTATAGGGGCATGAGAGTAGCAAAAATATAGAGTTGAGAGAGTACAACTGAAAAAATACCTTCTATTTTTAAAGAACATACATAGAGTCATAATTAATCAATGATAGTATTGCTATTGTCATTGATAAAAATGAAGATTAAGGTTAATATTATTATATGCCTGCCCTAAGGGTCTTGAGAGATGATTAACTCACCTAAACATTTGCTTCCCATACCCTATCTGGCCTAGGTGGAAGGGGAGATGGTGTCAACTTCATTAGATAAAGGACATTTAGGTTTTCTAAGATATATCTCACTCTACAGCTCTTGCCCTCTAAGTTCTTGAAATCATTGCCTAGAGCACATGGATCACTAGGAAATAGTAAACAAATACAAGATTGAGATTGTTTTCCCCTAGCCCAAGTCAGTGGCATATTTGTTTGGGCTCCTTCCCCCAAATTGTTCAGCAGAAGAGGCTTCTTTCTCTTCAGTCCCAGATGACAAACATGATATAGCTGTCACATGGGAGGCAAAGGACTAAAGAAACTCAACGGGGACTCAGTGGGGTGTTCTGTAGCTGGCAATCAATCTCCCTATAGGTATGGCATATTAGTGCTACCTTGAATACTCCTAAGGCCCCAGTTACCAGGGGCAGGTTATCCTCCACCCCAAACACATGGAAACACTACAGTCATTGCTTTTTGGTGTCTACTGTCCCTCATGTAGTCCAAGATCATAATAGTTGTTGCTCTGAATGATACACAGGTCAGTTTTAGTATAATAAAAATGAGACATTATGAAGGAAAAGTTGGAAATTCAGCTACTGTACTTTGAAAAGCAAACACAGATGTCTCCAGCCTTAATACACACATTCTCTGATCACTTCAGAAACTGAGAATTAGCTTCCACAAGACTCCTGTAACCTTGCCAAATGACAAACTAAAAATTGCTGTCCGGCAAATACACACCAGAAGTGTAAAAGTTCCATTTAAAATCCACAGGTAAGGAACTACTTTAGCTAACTACAGAAAGCCCTAATTTAAAATTGGCATTTGTTTCCAGCTGATCCAAGAGTATGTACATATTTCAAGGATTATGAAGCTTTTCCTTGGGACTCTCCTTTTATCTTTGAAAGAAAACAATGCTAATAGTTTCCTTTTTCCTACACTCAATGACTATTTACTACTCCTTCTTAATGTGGACTTTCAAAATACAAAGAAGGTTTGGCAAGTTTTCAAAGTCCTTTTTTAAAGTCTATCCTTAAGTACCTTTATAAAAGCATAAAGAGTACTTCTTACTAAGGAGAATTGATCATGTAACACTCTTAGTGTCTGAACATGGAAATATTGTTAGTTACATTTAATGCCTTCATTCTTCGGATAGTTTCCCTTAACCTTCTGGTAGCAGCTGATTTCAGGGAAGCAAAAGTGATCAGGAGAATCTAAGTTAGCATAACAATTCCTTTTCTGCAGAAAGTAGCTCCAAAACATTATAAATCCAAATTTCAAAGAAGAAAAGTTACTGTACTTGCAAATTTTAAGTCACACTTGGCAGTTTTTCCACACAGAGTGGTCAGGAACAGAGAGAAATAAACATATGCTTCCAGGATTTTCTTCTCATATGCCCCACAAAAAACTAATGTTAATGGCCATGCTAGAGCCCTTCTAAATAGGTTTTTGCTTAAGGAATAGGACATGGCTGTGTAGTGTTATTTTAAGGTAGACTTTACAAAACAACATTCGGGAAAGATAAATACTACTTTCACTGTATAAACCAAAAGCTTAAACTGCTCCCAAAAGGATGATTTGAAAAATCCAATATTTCATTATGCAGTGATATTTTGTGCTTTAGATGTTATACTTAAATTAAGAACACTTAGCACTTCTTGTCTTCTAAGTACTTCTTTCCCAAACAATAATAATAACAATATATTCCACTGCAGGAGTAGACTTATTTTCCTTGAAGAAATACTAAAAACAACGACAGTTTAAAAGGCTATCCTGAGGAGTGACAGAAAAATAGAAGCTGAAGGACATTGAAAATTCATAAATAGGGACCAGATCCTTGAAAAGACAGAGTAACCCATAGAGTGCCAAAGCATCTCATTCCCCAAATATGTATCCTAGCAGTTCTGTCAAGATTTTGCTTAAAATAATGTCTGCAAGAATGCCATTGTTATATTTCTGAGAGGGCTAACATAATACCCAACTTAACATAATATGTGATACAGTGAAAAGATCATTGGATTTGGATTCAAAAGATCTGGGTTCAAATCCTAGCTTTACTACATCATAAACATGAACACATCACTTCAATTCTTTGGACATCGGTTTCCTCATCTTTAAAATAAGAGGGTCAAACAAGATGACTTCTGGAGTACCTTCTAGGTCTAATTGGATGTTCCTATTTGTTTAATACCTCCTCTAAGAGTTTTTAGAACCCAGAGAAAATGGGAAACAGGAGAGGAAATTGTTACTGGTTGGGGGGGGGGGGGGGGGAGGGAAGGGATTGTAAACTTTTTTTTTAATAAAATGAGACTTTCTAAGGGAAGTCAGATCCCAGAAGTGATCCTCAAGTAGGAAAAGGTCATGGGCCTGTCTGGGTAATGTTGCCACAGGGTACCTGGGAGAAGAGTCTGAAAAGAAGACAATACCTAAAATACAACCAATCATTTAATAAATAAATAAATACCTTCGTAACTTGTGAGACACCTAGATTAAAAAGACCAATGCGTCCCTGTCCTCAAGGAGCTTACATTTGAGTGAGGGGGGAATGGAGACTGGGTCTTCCTATCATGTCCAGGCTATCAGTGCAGAGACCACTCAATGGCCCAATCCCCCTGCTGATTGGGCATGGAAGGTTTGATCTTTTCAATTTCTGGCCTGGGCTGATTCACCCTTCTTTAAGCAGCCTACTGAGCTGCAACTCATCATATGGGTGTGGACATTTGATCAACTTATCCCTGCTGCAGCTCAGAACTCCTGAGCTTAAATGATCCACCAGTCACAGCCTCCTCAGTTGTAGGGATTACTACAGGTATGTACCACCAAACCCAGCCAAGCAAATTAAATTCTAAAACAGTTGTGTCTCAAGGTTGGGGGAAGGGAAAATCGGATGTTAACCAAAAAAATACTTAGCCTTTTTAATACTTTTTCCTAGGGCCAACTTTGTTCACAAGTTCCAAATTCTTTTGGAAGAAATACCATGTGAATATATTCATAAACTAAAATGGGACAAAGGTATAAAGACTGTGAACAGAACAAGACATAACAACAGGAGATAGACAGAGACAGAGAGAGAGAATAGTCACTTCTGCAACCACTGCTGTTACAGGAGCTACAGCTGCCCCACTGTTATTCTGCCACTACCCAAGGCAAAAGTTAGGAGGCAGGAGAATGAAAAAGACAATTAAAGTTCCTCTGCCCTTTACTAGGAAGAAGAAGCACAGTGCACCAATTTATGAAGACTTGCTATAGGTCCTGAAACTTGAAAGACCTAGTCCCAACACTGTATTAGTCTCAGCGGTGGTAGCTATTAAGGGCTCATGAGTGACAGTAGCAAAGATAAAGGTACCCTCTTCCTCTCTTCATCAAGAATTGAAAGTAACAGTATAGCATCTTATAGATTAATACAGCTGCTCAAGACGTGAAGAAATTGGATCAAATCCCCAATGAAATCACATAGTAATTTTCAATGGTCCTTAAGCTCTGTTACCTAACAGCCAATTTCTAATCTACAGAACACAGAAATTCATCCTTAAATCCATAGAAAATTTTGGAGGCAACCAAGGTCTGGTAGTATCTAAGGAGCTAAAATATTCGTGACAAGCTGATTGATTCATTGACCTCAATGTTTCCCCCCACTGAGGCTCCTAAGGCTTTCAGCCAATCCAGATTCAAATAAATCTGAACACTAAGGGGATTGTCCACAAATCAATAAAAGATCATCTAGTAAAAATGTAGGTTGTGGGGGGTGCTGCTTCCCAGGGCAATGTTAGGGTCCCAAGTCTCTAGCAGTACAAGCCAAGTACAAGTACAGCTTGATGACACTACATGCCAACTTATAAGAAAAAAACTAACTTGAAATAACAGAGGCTTCAAATTCTGGGTCCAAATCAATCTGAATCCAAACCAGAATGGAGCTGACCTTAACTTTTCCCCAGAATACCATTTGTCTAGTGACAAAGTCTTACGGTTTCTCCTTAGTGGAATATACTGTATTGTCATTTTGTAGGTCACAGGGCTGACATGTTCCATGAAAAGAAAAAAAATAAAAAATAAACTGAGACATATGCTTAAATGAGAACCAAAAGTATTTTGAAAAGTTATAATGAATTCTTATGACAGAAATTATATTATGCATAATATAAACATCTGTATTTAAGGGAGATAATGGTTTAGCTCCAGAAAAAATAGCTAAGTAGCAATGACTTGAGCAAATGTTTTACAATTAATGGGAATAAAAATTATATATCATTACAGTTAAGGGAAGATGGGAAAATGAGAAGAGGTTGGACTCAAATACACTAAAGAGAATTGAGGGTTCTATAGCAAAATCACTCCAAAAGTGCAGAAAGCTCAAACTTCCAAAGCCCCAAGATGTGAAGTTCTATACTCAAACCCCGTTTACACATGGTGTTGCTGGCACAGCCACTTCTTACCTTCAACAAAGTCAATTCATCTCTTAATATGATATATTTGAAGGCAGAATCTTGGCCCGCTCTATTGGACAGCAGATCACAGAGCACTAAAGCTCTGAAGAAGCAATACCACTCGTTCTTACAAAGTCGTAATTAACTTCCTTGGGAGTTACACGAGAGCAACTTAGAACAGAATTTGGCTCCATCTTCTCAGTATTTGTCCATTCCCTAATAATTATGACTTCAGTGGGAGTCTCAAGCAAGTAACAGAGGGCAGAATTTGGCCCGCACTAAGTATCACATCAAGTATCTGGCCCAATTTGTAAGGCCACTCATAGAGTATTAAAATCCCCCAAGACCCATCAACACTAACTCTTTGGGCTCTTCACAAATGTAACTCTGACCAAAATGACCCCTCAGATATTGTCAAAGAATAGCACTGGCTAGGACAGAATTACTGGCCAGTGTAAGGGGCCAATAATATCCAACAGAGTCAAAAATACAATTATTTACATGAAAGCACTTTATAACTGTAAAATATCGGATAAATGTCCATCATCATCTTTATTGACAGAGTCAACAAAAGAACATACCCGTCGATGATTTGCTGCACCACAGAAATATGTGTTGAGGCGTACACAGCAGAAGAAATGGGAAGTTTCAGCACAAGCCTGGGCACCCAAAAATCTGAAGAATTGGATTGGGGCCATTAAGATGTGGCCTCAAGCTGCAAAATTAAAACCTGATGTGAGCTTAAGAATGATAGTTGTATACAATAAATCTTTAAATTATACAATATATCATTTTTACTACCATTAATTGGGGCACATAGGTCATTACTGCTTAGCTAATATTTCCTGAACCTCAACCATGATTCGCCGTCAAAAGTGTTTATGTTGTACATGACCTAATTTTTGTCATAGGGATAAAGCACAATTTTCCTTTTTTGCTTAAAATTACAGCATCTAGTTGAAAACTTTAATTTTAGGGTATCTTTAATGTGGGATTTGACCTTTCAGCAGATTTAAAAGTAAATCAGAATGTGAAATGAATATGAGGAGACTTTTTAAAATAAATAAATAAAAACTACTGGCCTTTGCTTCCATTTTTCTCCCAGCAAACTTCAGTTAGGCTCCTGAAGCAGTAAGAGAGTTTTACTCATATATTTCTTGGTGATCTACCCACTTATCCCCTTGATATTGATTCTTAGTCAGGCTTTCTTTTGAAGTCCATTAACATCATTTCCCAACAAGCCTAGGAATTGGAATCCCTAACTCTTTCCTAACATAAGTCCATTCCCGTCCTACAGCAGTCCCTAGCTCCCAGTATATGACCATAGATGAACATGTATGTGTGTATATACATACATACATACATGTATGTATGTGTATATAGATATACCCATTAAAAACCAGGAGTCCTGACAAGTAACAGAGTATACCAACCCATTTGCCAGCCCACCCTTCAATGCACTGTAATGTTTATTAACATTCAGAGAGACATTTAGGCAGAGAACAAATTGACAGAGCCCATGTTTATCTCAGAAATTTCAGAAACGGCATGAGATTTATTCGTGGAATCTTAACACCAATTCAGACTGTCATAAAACACAAAAGACCAGATTCAATAAAAACTCTGTCCAACTTTCACAACACTGGAGTCTGTGCGAACCTTCAAAACAATCAATTTTTCCAGTTTTGCAAAGGGCTGTGCAGACTTCAGTAGCATGGGAGCCAGATGGGGCATTTCCTAACTCATGCCCTAAATTAGTTTCAAAAGTAGTTTTGAGGATCACATTTGATCAGAAGAATTTGCATGCTCTTCCCTTTTTTCATATATTTCAGAGTGCATCACACAAAGAACAGAACTGTAGCATATGTCTTATGCAGTTAAAAGCGTTCAAGCTGGCCTGTAAAATACAATTCTTTGGTACTCAGTGAAAAGGATAGTATTTGATTCCATAATCCATACTGCAGAAAAGTTGGAAATAATCATTTTTAAAAGTTACTGTGTGTCCATGGACAGCTGTTCTTCATACATACTGTGAATGTTTCCTTTAAATTCCTAAGGACACAAGGACTTGACACCAAGCCAGTACCTCTAGAAATGGTGAAAGCTAAACACACCCCATACTGATGCTTTTACTGTCCCAACAAACTTTCTCCCACAACTAAAATGTTAAAACTTTTACCCCACAGCCCACATTCTGAGATTAGTCCAATAACTAATGTTCTATCCAAGTAAAATACATTTTGTCATAGCTCGAAAATGTTACCTTTCACAGAAGTATAGTATTTCTGACCAGCAGGGAACATATGTCAACATTATCTATTATTACACAATGTCAGGACCAGAAAGGGAAGGTGGGTGGTGGATGTTAATAACAACTTAAGCGATTTCTAAAAGAGGCATTTGAGAAGTACAAAGCCAGAAGTTTCAAATGTTTTGTCTTATTTTCGCTGTGTCAGCAACCTGCCCCCACCACCAGTACAAACCTAATTCTGCCTGCGACCCAACGCCTAGTTCTCTTTTCAATTTTAGCCAACGCTTTGCTAAGCTGGAAAGTTTGAAAAATACCCTAGAAAACTTCTCCACCAGAAAACGAAAAACAAAAACATATGACCAGCAATGATGAAAGCAACTCCCACTCACTAAGGAAAAGATTATTTGTGATCATAGAGGCACATGGCTTTGAGATTTTGATTTTGATTTCAAGTTTTCAAGCTACTTACCTGGTATTTAGGTTTGTGTGGGTCAAGGACTGGGAAACTAGGTGATTGTGGTTTTTTGTTTGTTTGTTTGTTTTTAAAGAACAATTTTATTTGAGAACTTTTCAAAGGTAAGCAGAAAGCATTCTGTCAGTTTGGCATGACTGATGGAGGTGGGGAAAGTAGGCAAATTCTTAACCAGAAATGCTCTCTTGCTGCATAGAGGAACCAGCAGTCATATTCCATAACAGACTAGAATAGGAAATGTGTCAGTCTTCTCCTTGGGGAGTGTTACTTTGGGTCATGTTAACCCTTGAAAAAGGCAGCTCTAAACTGACTTTGGTACTAGCTCTGAGGTGAACATATTTTTTGGCTATGGAAGGTGAAGTGTTTGGTATTTCTCTGATCCAGACTGTTTTCTAGGAAAAGAGTACACAAGAGTATACAAGTCTCTAAGGAGATTCATATCCTCATGACATTCTGACCCTACAAAAAGGATTGCCTTGTATCTCAGAAAGGAAGTGCCTCCTGGATGAGCCCTGTACAGAAAGTAAGGAGCTGCTTTATCCACAGAAAAGAATACCTTCAGAGTTAGTTTTCAAGGCTTGAGTCCCATTGGGAAAGAGGCCACCACCCACTTATTTCTCTGGGATATATGCATGGAGGGAGTATTGTAGAGGAGAAAGAACATAATCAGGGGAGACCTCAGGTTCAAATTCTGCCCCGAGAACCTCTTAGATATATGGCAAAAGCCTTAACCTCTCTGAACCTCATCTTTAAAATGTAGACAATAATTTTTGCAGTACATACCCCAGAGAATTATTATGAGAATAAAATGAAACAATATATGTGAAGCACTTTAAAAATACTTAACATAGGGCAGCTAGGTGGCACAGTGAATAGAGCACTGGCCCTAGAGTCAGGAGGACCTGAGTTCAAATCCGGCCTTAGACACTTGATACAAAAAACTAGCCATGTGACCTTGGGCAAGTCACTTAACCCCAATTGCCCTACTTTCCCCCCTCCAAAAAAGCAAAAAAAAAAAAAAGAAAGAAAGAAAATACTTAACATAGTCTCAACATGCCAAGTATTGTTATTTGTTGCTGGTAATGATACTATTGTGATTATTTGATGATGAATAATGGTTATTTTTGCAGTGAGACCTTGTGGTGTAGTAGGAAGACAGGTTATCTGACTTCTCTTCCTGGACTGTCCCTTGCTGGCTATGTGACCTTGATGAAGTTACTAGACTTCAATAAGAATGATAATAATTAATAATATGACTGGTATTTCTAACTCATTAACAGTTTACAGGCCTACTTCCTCATGAGAGATGATAGAAGTAACATAAAACTCGAAGATTCAATTTTCTCCTCAGTAAAATAAGGGAAATAATACTTAGAGAGCACAACAGTACTTTACAAACTTTAAAATTAAATGAATATATTACTAGCACTATCATCTACCTCACAGAGTTATGAGTACCATCTGAGAATGTACATGAAAGCATTGTTCTTGTCACAGTAAAGTTCTATGTAAATGTAAGCTTTTAATAAATCTTTCCAGTCTTTTTTTTAAATTTTATTCATTTTAAATTTAAATACAAAAAAAGAACATTTCTATGTATACAGCACAACATAAAAAGTGGTTTCAGCATAAAACTGCTCATTTCCAGTTCAGTTTACTTTTTTTGAAAATTGTGTTATAAGTATTATACATCGTTTTCAAAGCTACCTGCTTTTCTGTGCTCCCTTCTAAGTTTTCTTTGGTTCTCTGCTATGCACTTTTAATTTTTTTCTATTTTATTTATTTTATTTGTAATGAGTTTTTTTTCAGTTTCTTTTTGTAATAACAGTAGCTCATGTATATGGGTGTATATAGATATGGACATAAAACCTTATAGCTAATAAGGGCTCATATATAAAACCTCACTACAACCTCATGAGACAAATGAGGCAAGTATTATCTACATTTTACAGGTGGGGAAACTGAGGCACGGGGAAATGAAGCAACTTGTCCCAATCACAAAGCTAATGACTGCAAAGCAAAATTTGAACCCCGATCTTTCAACGGCAGTTTTAATGTTCTTTCCACCACGTGACATCAGCAGAAACCTATCAAAAATACTCCAATGATTTTGGTAGCTCATCTGTGATATCTCCTCCAATGCACACCCATTCCCATCTGTCCCATGCAACTCTTATCTATATTCTCCTGTAAAATCTTGCACAGAGGCTCCCCCCCAACAAAAGATATCCTCATAGAATGAACATGCCTGGTATTTCAATCCTTTAGTTTCTGAGGACTAATATCAAATACTATATGACTGGCAAACTGTATCTTTATCCTCACAAATTAACAATAGATTAATCTGAAACAAATCAGTTAATAATCAATGCATGCTGTCCTTCAGATGAGATGGTGCTAATGGCATGTGCCAAATGAATAGTTTTAAGCAGTTCTTCCTGCCCAGCAAAGGAGATAGGTTTTTATGGATATACACTACTCATGCATCTGGTCCACCTTGTGTGTATTAAGGGCACAACCTGTAATCATGGAAGACAGTAAGAACCAAATGAACCACCTCACCAGGGATGTAGTTAAAGAGCAATAAATCAAATCTAAACTTACATAGAACTTTTGATAAACTATAGAAAGTAGAGCTAGAAAATGCCTGAAAGTTTACCTAACTATCTTTCTCAAAACTTGGAATGGCAGAACCCTTTACTTTTACCAGTAAACTTCAGCAGAACCTTAGTAATGATATTTTAATCATCCTTTTTAATGCTTGCTACTAATGGTACTAAATGACATAAGGGAGATGTATTTTACCATTACATTTTCAGATGATTTTTATTCCAAATCAAATAACTTTAGAAGCAACATATTTAGGAAGAAGGATGTAATTGCCAGTTCTCTTTCTGAGCCTACTGCCCAGCTGAGTCAGGAGGAGGTTTGGCAGACCCCACCATGACCAATGCAATATAGTGGGGCTGGTTTAGGACTAGAAACATGAGTAACTGCAATAAAAAAGACTTAACCTTTGGGAAATCATCAGATAGGAGATTTTGTACCTAGGGAAATACATAGGAAGGCACCCTCAACTGGAACATGGAGATCCTAGGACACTGACACGAGGGGCAGGTGAGAGACAAGGAGGAAAAGCTTACTCCTGTAAATCATCTGGTAATTTTTCAATTCAATCAAACAACATTCTACTGAGGGATATAACTCTAAAGAGATACATATATTTGCTAGTTTGAGGAGGAAAAGAGTACTAATAAATAAGAGACTCCAGGAAAAGCTTCTGGTAGAAGGTGGCACCTGGCCTAAGCCTTGAGAGAAGCCAAGAGTTCTAAGAGACAAAAGTGAGGAAGCACATTCCAGGTATTGGTGACAACCTGTGCAAATGTTTGGAGTTAAGAGATGGAATGAAAAGCTTGGTAACCAAGTAGGTCATTTTGGCTGGAACATAATATATGTTAAAGGGAATAATATGAAATAAACCAATCTGCTAAGTTGAAGCCAAACTCTGAAGGACTTTAAAGGCTAAAGAGATGCTATCTCAGAGTTAACAAGGAGCCACTGAAGAATCCTGAACATGTAAGTGACGTGGTCAGTGTACAAAAGAGTGAAACTCAGTGAGCAGGGAATGACAGAGTGGTACTTCAAGAAAATTATTGGGCAGTGTCTTAGAAGATGGATTAGAAGGAGACTAGGGCCTGGAAGTCTAATTAGGAGCCTGCTGTCATAGTACAACTGAAAGGTGCTGAAGGGACTGAACTAGAATGTCATCTATATGAGTGGAGAATATAGATGTAAGAGACACCATGGAGGCAGAAAGAGGAAAACAAATAGCACCTGACAGGCTATGACATGTGAAGAAAAGGGAAGAGTCAAGAATGATACTGCAGTTTCAATGCTAGGTGTACCCAGAAAAGAAATAAGGAAGTTTGGCAGAGAAGTCAAGTGCGGGGTGCAGTGGGGGGAGGGGAATTTGGGACATGTTGAATTTGAATTTCTTACAGAATGTCCAGGTGGAAATGTTGAAGAGACATTCCAGCTCCAGCTCCTGGAGCTCAGGAGAGAGACTTAGGCTGGCTATAAAGATCAGGGAGTCAGTTGCCAAGAAATGATGACTGTGTTGATAAGACATCTGTAATAATAATGAGAATTTGAAGATCTTCCCTGCCCCTTAATAAGCCTAAGGCAATTTGAAGACCTTCCTTGCTTTGAATATCTTCCCTGCCCCCAAATAGGCTGAATGTAATCACATGGAGCCTATGGGGGGAAAAGTTTGCTGAAGGGTAGAGCAGAGCCCACAGGAAACTGGGAGTTAGAGCAGTTAGAGATGGAGGGAGGAGATGATGCACCCTATGGAGAGAGTTAAGCTTGTGAGTAAATTTTGGGTTGTGGGAAGGTTAAAGGAAGGTGTGGCTTCATGCTGTATTATAGCTTATTAACTTCTTTTCTACTATAATGGATTTGGATTTATGGTTTGGGGATTCAGTTTTCTTGTGTCTGAATAAATGTTTTGCTTCTGTCTTATATATGTAGAGTCTGTTACATTTTGCAATTGAGCACTATGCTGGGCAGTCACTGTTGGCGCTGTGAATATTGCATTGGCACTACAACATCCAAGAAAGGTATAGAGACAAAAGAGAACAGGATTCAGGGAAAAGAACCATAAAGTTTGTCCATGATAAGGGGGAAGAATATGAATAATGATCCAGCCAAGAAAACCAAGAAGTGGTAGGACAAGAAAGAAGAGAACCAGGAGAAAAGAGTATCATGAAAGCTGAAAAGGAGAAGAATTTCCAGGAAAATGGAATAACTAAGGGCCAAAAGCAACAAAAAATTCAAAAAAAGGTGAGGGCTAAGGAAAAAAAATTATGATTTAGTAATAAAAAGATCCTTGATAACCATGAAGAGAGGAATTTCAGTTGAGTTGTGAGCTCAGAAGCCAAACTGAAAGGAGTGAGGAAGTACCTAAGAGGAGAGAAAGAGAAAGCTAGGAATATGAGAAGATTTGTTGTTTTTTGTTTCTTTCTTTCTTTTTCCTGGGAGTTTGGCTGTGGAAGGAAGGAGCACTATAGTCTAATAGCTTCCAGTGCTAATAATGATTCTTGCTGGAACCAAGATGGTATATTTAGAGGCAACCCAGATGAACTCTCTCAACATTCCCCTCCAAACAACTTTAAAATAATGCCTCAGATCAAATTTTGGAGTGACCAAGCCAACAAAAGGTCAGGGTGAGGCATTTTGGGGTCTAAGAAAACTTAGGAGGTCGTCAGGAGAAGTTTGTGACATTGAAATGGAAGCCCATCCAAAGCAGCAGCTTTGGCAGCAGCAGAAGCAGCTTTGGAAGCTCTCACCCTAGAGATGGCAAGGGTGTCAGAAAACTGGTCAGGAACAATTTTCAGGGAACCCTTTGTTGTAACTGGATACTGCTGGCATTAATTGGCAACTCTATTGTCCATACACAGTTCTGGGTCACAGTGCCAGAGCAGAGAGAAGTGTTTGTGGCCACAAAAGAAGAGAGGCCCTGGTCACAATTCCAGAGCCAAGAGGAATGCTGGTGTTTGTTGCTGCAGGGGAGTAGGGCTGCTCCTTGGGTAAAGACCAGAATACAGATGAGGACAGCAGTGACCATGCCTCTCCCCATATCACACCAACTTGGAAGCACTGAAAACTTGCAGACTCAGAGAACTAGCTCTGAAAACAGCACCACTAAAAAGCTTGAGATAGTGCCTACCCACCCCCAAGTGAGCAGAGCCCAACTGTAACATAAAATTCAAAGTCTAGAAATAGGCTAGAAAATAAGCAAACAACAACAAAGAATTTGACCATAAGAAGCTACTACAATGGCAGAGAAGACCAAGACATAAATTCAGAAGAAAACAATGTAAAAACAGCTACCAAAAAAGCCACAAAGAAAAATGTTAATTGAACACAAGACCAACAAGAATGCCTGGAAGAGTTAAAGAAACTGCTAAGAACAATAGGAAAAATTAAGAAAAGAAATGAAAATGATGCAAGAAAATTATGAAAAGAGAATTATTAGTTTAGTAAAAGAGACACAAAAATACAGAAGAACCTAACATCTTTCAAAACGAATTGATCTAATGTCAAAAAGAGGCACAATAATTCACTGAAGAAAAGAACTCCTTAAAAAGCAGAATTGGGCAACTGGAAGCTAATAACTTCATGAGACATCAAGAAATAAAAAATAAATAAACAAAAAAAAACAAAAACAAAAGAATGAAAAAATAGGAAAATATGTGAAATATTCATCAGAAAAATACTGATCTGGAAAATAGATCAAGGAGAGGTAATTTAAGAATTATGAGACTACCTCACAGCCATGATCAAAGAAGAGTCTAGAGATCATAGTTCAACAAATTATCAAGGAAAACTTCCCTGATATCTTAAATCCAGAAAGTAAAATAGAAATTGAAAGAATCCATTAATCACCTCTTAAAAAAGAATACAAAATGAAAATTCCCAGGAATATTATAACCAAATTTCAGAGCTTCCAGGTCAAAGAGAAAATACTTCAAGTATACAAAAATATACTTCAAATATACAAAAAGAAGCAATTCAAATATTATGGAGCCATAGTCAGGATCACATAAGATTTAGCAGTTTCCACTTTAAGGCAGTGCAGGGCTTGGAATAAAATATTCTGGAAGGCAAAGGAGTCAAGATTACAATAAAAAATAACCTATACAGAAAAATTTAGTATAATCCTTCTGGGGGGAAAATGGATATTTAATGAAACAGAAGACTTTCAAGCATTGCTGATGAAAACACCAGAGCTGAATAGAAAATTTAACATTCAAACACAAGACTCAAGAAGCATAAAGAGGCATACAAGAAAGAGGAATCTTAAGGATCTCAATAAAGTTAAACTGTCTACTCTCCTACATGGAATGATCATAAAAGCATGGGTATGAGTCAATTATATTGTAATGATCTCCAAAAAAGTAAAAATTTGAGAAAGAGGGATGTACTGAGAGAAGGGGGAAGAAAGAGACAGAAAAGGGAAAATTTTCTCACATAAAAGAAGTGCACAAGAAAGAGCTTTTACAGTGGAGGGAGAAATGGAGGGACATGGCAGGCAATGCTTAACCCTCACTTTCATCTGAATTGGTTTGAAAAAGGAAAAAATACACTCAGTTGTGTATAGCTACCTATCTTGCCCAATAGGGAAATAGGAGGGGAAGGAGATAAGAGAGAGGGTGGGGAGGATGATTTAAAAAGGAGAATAGATAAAAGAAAGCAGTAGTTAGAAATAAGAATAGGCTTTTGAGAAGGGACAGGATAAAAACAGAGAGAAAAGAAGAAACAGGAGAAAAATGGATGGAGGGAAAAACAGCAATCATAACCATGAATATGAATGGGATGAGTCCCTCCATAAAATGGAAGCAAATAGTAGAATGGATTAGAAGCCAGAACCCAATAATAACTTATTTACAAGAGACACACTTGAAACAAAAAGACAGACACAAAATAAAAGGACTGGAGCAAAACTGTATGTACTTCAGCTGAACTAAAAAAGGCAGAGGCAGCAATCATGATCTAGACAAAGCAAATACAAAAAGAGCCTTAATTAAAAGGGGGGAGGGAATCAGGGAAATTACATTTTGCTAAAATGGTACCATAGACAATTAAATCATGTCAAAATTTTTACAGCAAGCTTCTCTGAAAAAAGTCTCATTTCTCAAATACATGCTGAGTATAGAACTGAGACAAATTTATAAAAATAAGAGCCATTTCCCAATTGATAAATGGTCAAAGGATATAAACGGGCGGTTTTCAGAAGAAATAAAGCTTTATAGTGATATAAAAATGCTCTAAATCATAATTGATTAGAGAAAGGGAAATTAAAACCACTCTAAGGTATCACCTCACACCTATCAGAAATGACAAATGCTAAAGGAGATAGGGGGAAAATAGGTACATTAATGAATTGTCGGTGCAGTAGTGAACTAGTCCAATCATTCTGGAGGACAATTTGAAAATGGGTTCAAAGTACAACAAAATTGTGCCTCATCTTTGACCCAGCAATTCCACTAGTAGGTCGATATCCCAAAGATATCAAAGAAAAGGAAAAGGACCTATATTTATGGCAACTCTTTTTGAAGTGGCAAAGATTTGGGAATAGAGGGGATGTTCATCATTTGGGGAATGACTGAACAAGCTATGGCATATTACTGTGATAGAGTATTATCTTGCTATGGGAAATAATGAGGAGGAGTGGTTTCAGAAAAAAAAAAACATGGCAAGACCTGTATAAACTGATGCAAATTGAAGTGAAAAGAAAAGGGAGATCACTATGCACAGTAACAGCAACACTGTGAAAGACTTGGCTACTCTAATCAATGCAATGATCCAAGACAATTCCAGAGGACTCATGATGAAAAAATGCTACCCACTTCCAGAGAAAGAAACACTCTGGGTGAAAATTGAAGTATAATTTTCTCACTTTATTTTTTGGGAGATACAGGGCTATTATGGAAATGTTTCACATAATTTCCAGTATAAATTCCAAGTACAGAAGAAATTAAAAGAAGTTTATAAGAATCTCTAATTTGGGGTCATATCTAGTGACCCTAATGTACAATATATGCTGTGTTGCAAAAAAAAAAATTCCATAGTTACAAAGACATTTACAAAGTACAGTTAACTCAAAAACAAAACTGTCAGAAGTTTTAAGTGAACATGAGGTGAATCCCAAAAGGTATTAGCTTATGTAAACAAATGAGAAAACGAAAATTATGGTAAAGCAGAGAATCTTAATTTTTGTGTCTTGGGATCCTTTTGGCAGTCTGATGAAGCCTATGGACCCCTTCTCAGAATCATAGTTTTAAATTCATAAAATAAAAAATACATAGGAATGGTTACAAGGGAAACTAATTAGAATAAAATAGTTGGGGGGGGGGTTAAGTTCACAGACCTCAGGTTAAGAATGCCTTTGTAAGTATCTCTTGAGGTCAGTTATCTCATTTTTTTCCAGTTATAAAACTCCTTTTTAAGTATCTCATGAAGTAAATTACCTCAGCAAGTAATTTGTTTCCATTTACAAAACACCTTTTTAAGAGTGTTCTGAAGCTGGACAGCAATAAGACACTGCTGGTGGGGCAAGGAAAGAGGGTCAAACCCTGTTAAATAGCAGCAGTCCAAGGTGAGTGGAGAGTGAAGTATAAGTCAAAATGCTAGAATGCTCTCTGGGTGTCTGAGGAGTACCAAATCCAAGAGGTAAAAGCTAAGGCAGGGAAACAGAAAGAGCTGCAACCAGTGCATCTACTCTCCTAAGGAAGAAAGCCAAGGTGTGTATCTAGATGTTAACAATGGTAAGAATGAGTACAGGAGCAGCATCCTCCTGGATGAGCAAACAGCCCCATGGTCTCACTAAGTTCTCTGTGGCCCAGCAGCAGTTCTTAAAGTCTAAAAATGGGAGAGATAGGATCATCAAGCTATGTTGATGCCTCAGTGCCCCAGTGCTGGGCAAAGTCAAAGCCTGCCCTTTGCAGCCTTAGACAACTTCCCGAATGCATCCAGGCCAAGGTAAGAGCAGAAGCACATGATTTTATTTCAGTCTCACGACAACTCTTATTATCCTTATTTCATTGGTGAGAAACTAGCAAACAGAGAAATGAAATGATTGCCCTTAGACCCCATAAATTGGAAGTAGTGGGCCAACACCCAGACCCAAGTTTTCTGACTATAAATCTAATGCTAGTGCCACTATATCACCCTGACTCATCAAATTAAAAAGGTGAAAAGCAAGAAAGTTTAGGGGAGATTCATGAACCCTTAAACACATGAAAATTTATAAACGATTATAGCAAAATATAGGTGTTTTTTTCTAGTATACTCTTCTTTAAGCAAATGTATGTTATGTTCCAGTTTGGCCTCCATAAACACTTCAATGGGATTACGACAATAGTTCAAGAAGAATTTCAGTCTGAAATTTCGGATGCTAAAGTTCATTTTGGAGTGTAAAAGCTTTTTTTGTTGAAATTGAAAGCTTTCACTAATGTTTATATTTAAATCCAGTCATTTTTGCATCATGACTAAAGACACAAACAATCTTTTTGAGTGAGCAGGGGAAAAATGACTATAAGAAACAGAAATGTACCAAAATAGGTAATTTTGAGTATTTTAAACAATTTCATTTGAATTAGGTAAACCCCCATTTTTATGAAGTCAAAATTTTAAAATGACATGAAGTTTTAATGTTATATGAAAATATGTGCCTTCCTTCCACAGAAATCATCACAGAAGCAAACTGTTCTAAGATCTTCTATGTATGACAAGTATGAACATTAGGTATCAGGATTTTTAGGATCAACTCCTGGAGATATACATCACATATTTTGCTTCAAAAATAGTCTTAACACTCTTCCTAGTTAACACAATCACAATGCCTAGATGATGTCATTTTTTTTTTTTGCCTTTTTGGAGGGCAATTGGGGTTAAGTAACTTGCCCAAGGTTACACGGTTAGGTTTTTTTGGTTTTTTGTTTGTTTGTTTTTTGGTGGGTGCCAAGTGTCTGAGGCCAGGAACCGAACTCGGGTTCTCCTGACTCCGGGGCTGACGCTTTACTCACTGAGCCACCTAGCCACCCCGATGATGTCATTTTTAAACAGGAGCATGCAACTATCAGTCATTTTGACAATATCCTATGTAACTCCAATATCTCTTCAGAGCCTGGATATTTTGCAGCCAAATACCACCTGTAGCAGATTCTGCCAAGTTGGAAAAGTTTTCAGCACCAGCCTGGTGACAGACTAATACCAGATATCTGAGGACCGACTTAGCAAAGTAGAAAGGGGCTTATCACAAAAAAAAAAAAGTTAAATGAATGAATGGAAAAAGTACATGCCAAGCATTGTTCTAAGCATTAGGTGTAGAGATAAAAAAAAAATTTCTCTCAAGGAGTTTACATTCTAACTAGGAGAGAGAATAGATACAAGAAAATTTAGTTTCAGGGCCGATAGAATGGGGTAGAGGTCCTTAGATTACATCATCAGGAAGAACAGAGAACTCAGGAAATCCATAGGATTCATAAGATTTATGTACCACAAGGAAAAAAACCTGGAGAGCAATGGCCCACCTACAGGGAGGAGAGAACAAGCCTAATGGTAAGGGTAGAGTGACAATTCTGAGTCCCCTCCAGCAATGACATGGATAGGGACAGGGTCAGTGTTTTGTCAGGAGGGAAAAAAGAGAAAGGAACATTGGCAGTTTCTGGTCTCTGGTGGTCTTTGGTGAAGTCTGTGGTGGGAAAGATTAAAGGGAAGTCTTTCTTGGATCCATCTCTTGCCAGATCACTGCAGGTACTGTCCACGGGATATAGGGCAGATTAGAACAGGAGTCAGGGCAGTGTAATCCCTGCTATAGAGGACTTTTCAAGTTTCCCCAAAGGAAGCTTATCCCAAAAAGTTTGTCAATAAGAAGAAAATTTTGTGGGGTCATCATAACTCATGGAATTAATAACAATCACAATGGCATCAGTAATAGAACACTCAAATTGTTCTGTGACTTCATTTATGTGGATTTTCAATAATGTAGCTAGAAATCTATCCATGCTTGCCTTTCTTGAAGGACCTTTACTCATGACCTCCCTCGAGTTCAAAGAGATCAACTCAAATTCTGGAAAACCTACCTGGCCTTCTCTTGACTTGATGCGGATAACAGTGGAACATACAGGCTGTCCATTAGTAATCCCATGCTCTCAACCACACTGTCAGAATGTTGGAAAAAAAAGAACAGAGCAGGTTAAGAATCATATAATTTTTAGGCTACCCATGAACTTTACTTCAGCTCTTCATATTCTATCAATCAATCAAACATTTATTAAATGCCTACACTTCCAGGCACACTGCTTGGCAATGAGGATATAAATACAGAGAATGAAGTAATCCTGAGCCTCAGGGAACTTATATTCTAACAAGGGAAAATTAGAAGAAAAATATACATATGTATATGTTATATATATATATATATATATATATATATATATTCAAGTATATTAAATAAACATTAAAAATATAAATGTAAAATAATTATAAAGAGAACAAATACATGTCAGTTTCTTCCTAAAATGTGGCACCCAAAAATGAACATAATACTCAGCAACAAGTAATTATTAAGTGCCTACTATTTGCCAGTTACAGAAACAACTGGGAATACAAAAAAAAGACTAAAAGCAATTCCAGATCTCAAGGACTTCACAGTCTAATGGAGGAGACAATGTGCAAACAAGTATATACAAACAAAATATATATGAGATAAAACTGGTATCATCTCAGAGGGAAGGCACTAAGATTAAGGAGGACTAGGAAAGATTTCTTTCATAAGGTGGGATTTAAAGGAAGCCAGGGAAGTCAGGAGACAGAAATGAGGAGGAAGAACATTTCAGTCATGAGAGACAGCCAGGAAAAAGTCTCCAAGTCCAGAAATGGAGTGTCATGTGTTAGAGGAACAATAAAGAGGACAGTGCCACTGGATCGGACCACATGTAGGAGAATAAGGTATAATAAGACAAAAAAGGCAAGAAGGGGGTAGGTTATTAAGGGCTTAAAAAACCAAATCAGAGCAAAGTACAGTGGGACAATCACTTGTATTCAAAGTGTTATACTTCTTTTAATTTAGCCCGAGAACACACGAACTTTTTTGACTACCATATTAAACTGTTGACCCAGATCTTTTTCTTAAGAAAATGTGCCTTAAGAAAACACCTTCCTTAAGATGTCTAGCCACACCTCTTATATTTTATTCTTATGAGATTAATTATTTAAATTGAAGTGTAAGACTTTATGTTGATACCTATCCAATTTCCTCTTGTTAGATTAGGCCCATCATTTTAGCCATCAAGATCTTTATGAATTCTAAATGTTACAAAATGTGAAAAGCACACTCCCACTTTTTTTTAGATCGCATGGAAATTTTGATAAGCATGCCATGTCTACCATGATGCAAGTCACTGACAAAAATGTTCATTATTACAGGACCAAAGATGGATCTGTGGAGCACTCGAGACCAAGTTGACATCAAGTCATTGATGATTTCTCTTTAAGTATAGTATTCAGTCAATCTTGAATCAACCTAACTTTTATAGCAAGACTGTCCAAGATGATGGTTTCCTCATCAATAAAATAAAAAATAAAAGAAATTGTAGTTAATTGAAAGAGAATTCACTGGTTCTCCTCAGAGAGACAAATAAAAGAGTTGGAGTAATTGGCTTCATCCTATTAACAATAACAAGAAACATAATGTTTCATGGGGCACTTGGTCATTTGGCCTTGTAGTACTAATGATGAGCATAAGTAAATAGACCACCATGAAGATAACTATAACTCATGTGCTGCAATCTGTTATGGAGGATAAAGTGCAAAAATTCTACAAAGAACTTGACAAGGTAACAATAATGCCCCAAAATAATTGAGGTATAGTGAAAATTTGGATGGACACTAGGAAATACAACTATGTTGGGAAATTCTATGATTCTGTGAAAATAAAGCTTGAAAATAGGAAATTAATAAGGCCAAGAGCTCATTGACTTTTCAAAAGTCTTATGGCTGTATATAATATTCTCTTCAAAAAGAGAATAAGAAGGCATTGAACATGGAAAGAGCCACATTTTTGGAGTTTGTTGGGGTTTTTTTAATGAAATAGATTGCATCTTAAAGAACAGGAAGCAACTGGTTACTGGCATAGCAGTCATTACAAAATCAGCTGTCAGTGTGCAGTCAGATCAAGTGGTTAGAGCAAAGGTCAAAATAAATAACCAGTTAAAAGAGCAAGGATAATGACACTATATGCAATTATAGCAGGTCTATTTCAACAATGTCCCAACCCTTGAGCGCAAAAAATGTATGCATGTACATATGTATATACACATGTGTGTATATGTGCATGTACATATATACATGTTATTTGTGTGCTTTCACTTTTGTTCATCTTTGGTGCCTGTCAAAGAAATAGACAAATTAGATAGATACATCGATAGATCTTGGACAGGCATGGAGGGTGAACAAAGGTAAACTTCAAATTGATTAGGAAAACATGAGAAGAATATTAGTCTGGATTAAGATGATAAATGAGATTACAGAAGCTTTAACCCACCCCATTTTGGCAATCTTCCAAGCCTGAACCCCAAATAAAATATAAAATGTACATATATACACACGTATATATATATATATGTATATAGATATATATTATATATCTATATATATGTATATAGATATATATATTTGCTATATATATAGATATATATATATATTTTTTTAATTCTGTTCATCTTCAGTGCATGTCCAGAAGGTCAATAGATAGTCAGACATCTAGGTAAACAGATTGATCTTGGACAGGTACTGCAGATAAACAAAGCTAAACTTAAAATTGAACAGGAGAATACTGGTCTGGATTATGTCTGAAGAATAGAATAGTGTTTTCAATGATCACAGGCTGATAATTGCCCCTCTTTTTAACATTAATATTATCCTAAAAGTCTCAAAAAAACTGCCAGTGGTCTAAAAAGCAATGAAAAGATGTAAAGAATATAAGTAGGCAATAGTTTGTCACTAAGGTTATCATGAATGGAAGAAGAGTTATAAAAGGCATCTTATCTAGGACATGTGTAACTGGAAGGCAAGCCAAAGAAAGTAGAAAGATAGCTCAAATACTGCATTGATACCCCAGAATTGTTTTTAATAGCTTTTTTATTGCTGTATTTGTTTTTATATTGTCTAGCTTTCCCTGGATGTTTTTCCCTTCTCCTCCCAGAAAGCCATGCCTTATAATATTTTTTTAAAGAAGAGGAAAAAAATTAACAAAATCTATCAAGATATTAACAAATATGCCATTATCTGTAATGTCCCATACCTACGAACCTTGGCCTTTGAAAAGGAGCAGGAAGAGGTATTTACACACACACACACACACACAACCATACACACACAACTATATATATACACATAGATACATACATACATGCATATTTGGGGTGAAGCTAGAGTTTTATAATTTTGTAACAATGTCTATTGTTTTGTGATTGTTGTTCTATTTACATTGTTGTGTCATTATGTAAATTATTCTCCTGGTTCAGCCTACTTCACTTTGTATCAGTGTCATATAAGTCTTTTCATATTTCTCTGTATTTATTCTCTAGTCATTTCTCATAGCACAGTAATATTCCATTACATTCATGAACCACAAATTATTTAGCCATTACTTCAGTGGGCATCTACTTTGTTTTCAGTTTCTGTTACCACAAAAAGTGCTGCTATAAATAGATAAAGATATGATATATAAATGTTACATACAGGATGTATATGGAGTCTTTCATTTTGTCACTGATCTCCTTGAGGATACCCCTGAATTATTAAAAGAAACAATAAGAATTACACAGAATAAAAATGCTTAGAGGGGTTATAATTTGCCACACTAGAGAAAGTGCATATTCTAAATACCAAAGGATTAGTATCAACAGAAGATTCTTCATTTGTTTGGTCTTTATGTATGCCATCATGTAAGGTAATGCCAGGAATCCCTAAAGAACATATTTCTTCCTATTTAACATCTTTAATATTGAATGGCTTTAATGAGCTTTCACCCAAGTTTTCCATTGATGCTTTTCATGATCTGGAAATAACCCTGAGTTCTGTCAGAAGAGCCTGAGTTCTGAGTCATTCCACAAAAGAATGTCATCTCCTTGATGGCAGTGACTGTTTCATTTTTATCTCTGTATCCTCAGGACCAAGTACAATAGCTTGAACACAGTGGGTACCTAATAAATGCTTTTTGTTGATTGATTGACTGACTGATTCCATGAAACAGGAAAGGTGTCCAGAATGGGTGTGGAGGCCAACAATACATGTGCTGTCTGAGGACCAGTCTTTCTGAACAGAAAGAATTTTCTAAAATAGGTTGATACCAGGTAATGAATTATTTTGGCCACAGCAGCCACAAAATGGCAACCCATTACTAATGTCTCATATTAACTTGAATTAGGTGTTAATTGTACATTTCAAAGAGTCCAAGTGTAACAGAAGAACAGGAAGAAAAATACTACTGACTGAACAAGGTTCAAATGGTTTGCCATCAGCAGAAAGATAACAAGATTGTCACCAAATCTATATAACTGTAGAACTGAAATGACCAACCACAGCATGGCTAAGCTAATTATTTTGGCCACGCTAATCACTGATTTGGATCACCACACAGTCAATATCATTGATTCCTGCAAAACAGATTGTTTGAAGGGTTGCAAATACCAAACCAGATGCTTACAGCCAATTTAGTTGCAAATATATAGGCACAATCTATATTTATTCCCACACATTCCTGACTGTAGCTCTTGCTCTTACTTTAAAGTAGGAAGGGAGATAACAGTTCAATAGGAAAAGGTTCACAGGGAACCAAGGATCCTTTAAGATCCAAAATTATGCCCATTGTATCACATAGGTATTTAGCACTGCTACAGGGACAGTCTAAACCTCAGAAAAGTCGAGTTCTCCTCACATTCTCCTTCTCACTCCATATATCCAATCCATTGTCAAATCTTTTTTTCTACATATGCATCTCATGTCTATGTCCCCTTTTCTCTATTTACACAGTTGACCCATTTGTTTAGGTTCTTCTTACCTAGACTCTTCTGATCACCTTCTAATGAATCTCCTTGCTTCAACTGTGTCCTCACTCCACTTTATCCTCCTTTTAGCTGTGAAGGTGAGTTTTCAAAAGTGTAGATCTGACCACATTGTCCCTCCAGTCAAGGAGCTCCAATGACTCCTTAATACTTCTAGGATCAAACATATGCTTCTCTGTTTCACATTTAAACATCTTTATACTTTGGTACAAAGTATATTCCCAACTTTTTCGGTCTTACCTCTCTGAACTCTTAATCCTTTCTACAAACTATACTAGGCTACTTGCTGAACACTAAATATCATACTCTTTCTCCCATCTCTGTGTTTTTTAATTGACTGTCCCCAATGCCTCTAATACTTTGCCCCTTCACCTTTGCCTCTTAATTTCCCTGGCTTCCTTTAAGATTCTGCTCAAACAGCAGTTTCTATAGAAGGAGAGGCTGTTTCAGACTTTCTTTCTTTCCTTAGCATTTAGCATACTATCTGGAAAATAGTAAGTGCTTAATAAATGCTTGTTGACTGGTCTTTTCCCAGATCAAATTCCTTTCCAGAAGAAAAGGAAAAAGCAGAAAGCAACTTCTTTTTTATTACCTCCACATTTCTGTGGTTAACTTTCTTGTGGAGTATTAATATCACATGAGGGCCATATTGTAATACATTTTCATTGCATGTAGGAATGTTACATATACACGCAGAGTAGTGTATGTCATTTGGCTGGAGGCTCAGAATCCAGTGACTTCTGATCTGCTGTTAACTCTCAGCATAGTCAGGAATTACATAATCGAATTTCAATGCCTCATTTTAATTACTTATAAAATGGGAGTAGCCAATGAGTCATAGTGAAATAGTTGATGACCAGTGAAACCAAAGAGTGGTTTTAATTTCTTTTGATTCCTGGTTCAGTTTACTGCTGGATAAAAATTAAATATAGAGTAGAGATGGAGAAAGTAAGTGACTTTGTTTATATAAGCAAGTGCTGTTTGTCATATTAAAGAAACAAGCACCTAAATTGCTTTAAATTACAGCAATATGGTATTAACTTCTCAATGAAACATTTTAGCATGTATAACCTTGCATATATGGTGTCTTTCTCATGCACTCAGAACTCATCTGTTGGAAGAATTTTGCTTCCAAACTTGGAAACAAAGGTAAGTCATAGTACACCTAAAACTAGAGATGAATCCTTTTTTAAAAAAAAATGACAGTAGTACAAAGAGCAAAGTAAATTATATTTTAGCTTGGACAAGGAAAAATAGTTATCCACTAAAAGAATATTGCCTTTTGTCTATTATTAGAATAAATCATTCCACTGATAACAGTTTAGTACATAGTGAAGATAAGATAATGATAAATACAATACAAAACAATAAACCAGGCTAAATTCAATATGTGATCAAAGTTACCCAGTAGTAAGGGAAGAACTAGAGGAATGATTTACTAAAAGTATGAAAGTGGCCCCAGAAAGTGGCTAACATCCCCAGGAAACAGCCCGTTCATAGTAACGACTGACCTAATTTAATTTTGAGTAAATGGACTCTTGCAGTAAGCCTACTCAAATACTTTATCCTCTTATTTTAAATGACAAGTTTAGAAAAAGCTATGTCATACAAGTACTTTTGATGAGAAATACTAGTTCACAATTAGACACAATATGGTCTAGTCAACAGAGGTGATGTCCTTGCCTCACTCTGAAAAACCTCATTCAAGCTACCTTATTTCTTATACCTTAATTTGTCTACCTATAAAATGGAGGTTTCAACCCAAGTATCTCAAACACCTAGGTCATTTCTATTATTCATGTTCTGACATTCAGGTAAATGGTACAGCTGCTCCTTTCTTCTGGACAAAGAATGAGTTATGGGAAACTTTGCGATACAATAGAAAGATCACTGGCTCTGTGGTCAGAGGACCTGTGCTTAAACCTCTCCTCTGATACTTAACTACCTGTGTGACCTCGGACAAGTCATATTTGATGTCTCTGAATCTCAGTCTCCTTAATTGTGAAGTTGGGATGGGGAGAAGAATAACTATATGACCTCTGAGTTCCCTTCCAGGTTTAGATCTATAAAACTATGAATACTGGAATATGCAAGGGTGGGTTTAGTGTGAAACCAATCCTTTTATTTTACAGGGCAGGACCTATCACCTTGTAAGTGTGAAAATAGGTGTGAACCCCTTAACCTCCCCTTTTTATTGCCTCCTAGTAGGTCTTCTCTTGCTTTTAGCTTGGTATGTGGCTGTATTTTTGTTCAATAAAATTTTTAAAACACCCCTTCCCATTCCATTCCTTTTTTTTTTTTGCTCTTCAACTATTGTTTTCAAAATTACACCCCTTTTAGGATCCTAGGACATGAGTTCACAAGGATATCATCTTGCTATTAGTGGTAGAGGGGATAGGAAAAACACTATGGCAGGCGTTTTCATTCCAAAGCCAACCTACTTAGAGAAAAAGTGTTAATGTCTGTTTAATATTTTACAATAGAATTAAAAATGTTGACCACACTTTAGCAGTGGGAGTGGGGGTGGGAGAGGACAAGGAACATTTTGCACCTAACACTAACTCCAGGAATAAACATGGTATAAGGATCAAATGAGATAATACATGTGAGAGCATTTTGTTAACCAAGTATTCCAAGGATCTGTCCTTGGCCTTGTGCTGGTCAACATTTTTTTTTTATCAATTACTTGAATGAAAACATAGATGCCATGCTTATAAAATTTGTAAATGACACAAAGCTAGAAGAGAGAGCTCATGAGTTAGATGGCATTCAGGGTCCAAAGAGTTTCTTTCCCCCCAGGTTAGAATGATAGAATGGAAATAATAAGATGAAACTTAAATGTAAAGTCAAAAAACCAGCTGCCCAAGTATAACATGGAGGAGGTAGGGTTAGACGGCAACTCGTGATAAATACCTACTAATTTTGGTCTCTTGAAAGCTCAATATAAATCAGTTTAGACAGGGAAACCAACAAAAGTTAATTTAACCCAAGGCAGCATTAATAAAGGCACAGGGCCCCAAAGAAGGAATATGATCATTCCTGTGCCCACTCCCCTAACCAGGGCACACTTGGAGTAAAGTGTTCAGGTTTAGGTACCGATGTTAGGAAGAACAGTAACAAACTAAAGCATTTCCAGAGAAGGGTGGCCATAATGGTTAGAAAACTAGATACTAAAATACAGTTTAATGAAACAGGGATATTTAGCCTAGAGAAAACTAGGGTAGAGTTGTGTAAGAAGGAGGGGAGAAAGTCCTATTAGCTCTCCTATAATAGTAGTAGTAGTAGGCAGGAGTAGTAATAGCAGCAGCAGTAGAAGTAGTAAGTAGTAGTACGGTAGTATAGAAGTAGCAGCAGCAATGATAATAACTAAGGTAACTAGTACATAAAGGTTTGCAAAGCACTTCACAAATATCTCATTTAATCTTCACAATAACTCATGGAGATAGGTCCTATTATTATTTCTACTTGACATATGGGGAAACAGAGGCATGGAGCAGTTAAGTGATTTCCCCTGGGTCATAGTTAGCAAGTGTCTGAGCCCGGCTTTGAACTCAGGTCTTCTTGATTCCAGGTCGAGCACTATCCACTGTACCACCTAGCTACTTTAGAATTACTATTTAAAAGGATGTCAAGTAGAAGAGTGACTTTAAAGGGAAGAACTAGAAACAGGAGGTGGAAGCAGGGGTGTGCTGGAGGCAGCTCTGACCGACTCCTTGATACTTAAAATTCAGCATAAATAAGCATTTACACCACAGAAATCAGTAACCTACATCTACAAGTCAGAGTCTGATTTATTATTTTGTTGATTGTTTAGACTTAATAAAGCATTAATAATACAAATTAAACTTTAAAATGCATGTGCTTACATTTTCCGCAGAAAGTCCAGTTATTAGACATTTACTGGCAATACTTCTGTATCACTCTGCAAATGACTTAAGCTCAGTAGGAATGCAATAAAAGGTGAAGGGAATGAAATCATCACCAGACTGGAGGCCTGATACCTGTCAGTTAAGAATAAGAATAAGAATAACAACTAGCATTCATGTAGCACTTTAATGTTTGCAAAAGCAGTGTATACCCATTATGTCATCTGAGTCTCACAACACCACTAGAAGGAAGTTTCCCAGACAGATTTAAGTTTAATGGATAGAAGTATTTCCTAACCATTAGAACTATCCAAAAATGTCCACCAAATTTTCAAGATGTAGTCTTTTCTTTCTTTCCCAATGACCTCAATAGCTTCCATGGATTTAATTATATCCCTATGCAAGTGACTCCCAGATTTATACATCCAACCCCAGGGTCTCTCCTGAGCTTCAGTCTTACATCACCAACTGCCTCATAAACATTTCAAACTGAGTGTCCCAGAAACAATTCAAACTCAACATGTCCGAAATAGAACTAAATTATCTTTTCCCCTGACCCCACCCTTCTACCAAATGCTTTTATTTCTGCTGAGGCTACCACCATTCTTCTAGTGTCCTAGGTAAGTAACCATAGCATTATCCTTGTCTCACTCCCTTTCTCACCCTACATATACAATCAGTTGTCAAATCTTGCCATTTCTTCCTCTACAACGTCTTTCAAACCTCATCCCTTCTCTCTACTTATGTAGTCATTTCCATTGATTAGGTCTTTAATACTTCTCACTGAGACTATGGCATTGAAAAGTTTTTTTTTCCTAACTGATCTCCTTGTTTGATGTGTTTCTGCATGCCAATCCATTCTCTAATGTATCTAAGTAATCTTCCTTAAGCATAAGTCTGACCATGACACTCTCCTCATTAAAATCCAGTTTCTTCCCTCTTATCTCTAGGTTAAAATAGAAATTCCTCTGATAGACTTTTTTTTTTTTGCTTTTTGGAGGGCAGTTGGGGTTAAGTGACTTGCCCAAGGTCACATGGCTAGTTTTTGTGTTAAGTGTCTGAGGCCAGATCCAAACCCAGGTCCTCCTGACTCCAAGGCCAGTGCTCTATTCACTGCACTACCTAGCCGCCCCTCTGATTGACTTTTACAAAGCAGCTAGGTGGCATAAGTGAATAGAGCACTGGACCTGGAATCAAAAAGACTTGTCTTTGTAAGTTCAAATCTGGCTTCAGACACTAGCTATATGATTCTGGACAAGTCAATTAACCCTGTTTGCCTCAGTTTCCTCATCTGTAAAATGATCTGGAGAAGGAAACAGCAAACTGTGCCAGTATCTTTGCCAAGAAAACCCCAAATTTTATCATGAAGAGTCAGGCGTGACTGAAAAACAACTGAGGAACCCAGCCTAGCCATAACTTACCTTTCCAATCTAATTACATATCATTTCCCTACCTGCAAGCAAAATGATCTTTAATCTGTTCCTTACACAAACACCCCATCTCCTGAATCCATGCCTTTTGCTGGCTATCCTTCATGCCTAGAATGTACTTCATCCTTCACCTGCAACTCACTGAATCCCTCACTCGTAGAAGTCTTTCCTGATCCTCCTCTCCAATGTTTATGCCTTCTCTCCCCAACAACTATGTTTTTAAATATTTATTCTGTGTATATATATAGATGTTTATGTTATCTCCCCTAATCAAATGTAAGCCCCTTGAGAACAGGGACTATCATTCGTTTGTCTTTTGTCCCCAGTACCTAACACAGTGCCTGGCATGCAGTAGACATGTCGTAAATGCTTGTTGATTGATTGTCAGTTCTCCATTACTGGAGGTCTTCAATTAGAGGCTATATGATCATTTTCAAATCAATCAATCAAGTATTTATTAGGTCTACTATGTACCAAGCACTGTCGTTGGACCCAGACACATAGGTAAAAAAAAGTGAAGCAATTCAGAAAGAGCTTACATTCTAATTCGGGAAATAAGAAGTACATATAATAATATATACACTATAAACATAAAGTGAATAAATACAAATATATACAAAGTGCTTAAAGACAAGGTAGTTTGTGAGATAGGGAGTTAGCAATTGGGGGATCAGGAAAGGTTTCACGCAGAAGATGGTGCCCAAGCTACATGTTAAGGGAAGAAAGGGATACTATGACATGGAGATAAGGAGAAAGTGCATCCAGGCTTGAGGAATAGTCAGTACAGAGGCAAGAGATGTGCTAGAGGGTGACACGTGAGGGAAAAAGAATGCCAGCTTAGCTGAGTTGGAGAGCAGGGGAGAAGGAGCAACATCTAATGAAGCTGGAGAGATAGGTTGAGACCAGACTGGTTTGAGAAGCTAAACAAAGGAGTTTGCATTTGATCCTACAGGCACTAGGAAACCACTGGATAAGAGAGCTGTCATAGCATGGATTCTCAATCAGCTATAGAATATATTATATGAACTAAGAGGTTCCTTCCAACTAGAAATTCTGTAATTTTTTATTCACTTCAGAAATATTAAGATATCATTATCATCATCATTCATCTATTCAATGGTGAGGTAACAGATACTGATTATAAGGTGAGGGAATTCTTACCATTTTTCCAGATTTAGAGTTCCTATATCATCAAATCCAATTGAATAACCTATAGCAATTACCATCTCTTAATCATGTTGATCGGATGTTTGTGTTCTCAGATTGTTCATAGTCTTACTTAAGATTTTACACATTCTATTATACTGGAAAAGGTAAAGGGTGGTTTTTCACACCATTTTACTATCTTGTAGGTGATAGATCCCACCCATTCAGTACTATATCTTTCCCTTACATAAAAGGATTTACAAAAATCTTACCAAAGTTCATGCCCACTGCTGATATGAAGTTTTCTTCATTAACATCACGTTTCTTTTTTCTAATTCTCTGCTCTCTCTCTCTCTCCCTAAAATGCTGACTCCATCAGTAACTGTTTCTTTTGTACCATCAAGTAACTATTCTTCCTAAATCTTTTCCTTTCAAGATCATGAGCTCTGTTTTCCATTTGCAGAGAGGGAGAGAGAGAAGGAAGGTGGTTGACCTTTTTTATCCTTCCATCTTTCATTCTTTCAACATTCAGTGGAAATTTATGAAGCACCTACTATGTGCAAAATATCATATTTGACACCATGGGAGACACAAAAATGAGTAATATATGTTCCCTTTTCAGGAGTAGAATGGGGAGGGAGGGAGAGGGGTCGAGGCGTGGATTTTAAGTGGTTTAAACTTTCCACATCCCACTTCTGCTATCTCCATTGGTATGCTACTCCCTCTCTTGTAGCCCATAATTTATTCTAACCATCTTTCATCCACCACTTTATTTGCTCCTGGTTTTCATACCTAGCTCCTTCCCTCATGCAAGAATAAGTGCTATTGGCTATTTTTCTGATATTGGCTAACTGAATTTCGGATTCTTCCAACACTCCATCTGCAACTTAAGGGTGTAAGGGACCTGACTATCATAATCTAAACTCACCTGGTTAAATACATAGCTTTGTGAGACCTGGATGCTGATGAAAGTTAATAAGTTTACGTATAAGGTCTTGTACTTCTGTTTGAAAAATCAACGGCAAAAAAGAAATAACTGTGCAGGTACATTGTAGGGAAGACCTTAATATACAAATAACTGTACTAGAAATAGAACATGACAGATATGTAAGAGAGATGAAAAGGGCTACAAAGATTTCCATGGGGAGAAAGATTATTTCTGACAGAGAGTAGATGGCAGACAGCTTAATGGAGAAGGTGGCTCTTGAGTGAGGCACTGAAGAATACTTTAAACATTTTCTGAAATTTTTCTCATAAGTAGAAATGAGGTGTCAATATCCTCAATTCCAACAAGCAATAAATTCAACTTATAGCATCAAAAACCTAGGTAACACAAAATATCCATACATAATATGAGATCACATTTGGCCCCTATTTCTAGACTACAGTCTCGTAGTCAAACAGTTTCATATGTGTACCCATTTATATATTATATCCATGTCAATAAACATTTTGAGAATGGAAGTTTTTTGACAGAAGTTAATTAATTTGTCACCTACCAAAGAATTCCATGTGTATGTATGGGGTTTTTTTTGTATGTTTGTATATACTATCAGATAGGGAAATGTTGGTCCCAGAAAATTAACTACACACATAAGATTATTCCAAAATGAGAAAAATTTTATTGACATCCACAGATTGATGTTGTTGTTGTTTTCCCTTCATTCTCAAAAGGAATCATGGCATCAGGAAGATGATGCCATGACTTACAGATGAATCAGATTTGTGAGAGAGGGCTGTGCAAAGTCACCTGCCTCACTTTCTTCTCTGGCACCATCTGAGTCCAGTGGCAAAATACAGATCAGGACAACTAGAAATGCCTTTCCAACATCTACACATAGACTTTTAATCATTTTTCTCATTTAGAAAAAGCCCACTTCATGTAGAACCTTAGTGCTAACATCAACATGGTCAGAGAATTAATTTGTACCCTGAACTCACAACAAATTACTTGTCACTTCACACCTTAACCTACAGGTAAATTCAGGCTTTTTGAAGCCATGACAATACAAGTGAGTCTTGTTCATCCCGATAGTTTTGCTATTAATTTGAATATTACAGAGACAAAAAAGGGGTGCTAGTTTTATTTTCAATTTGCCCAACAGAGAAAGTCTACATCCTGTAGCAACAGAAACTGAACCTCTTCTTTGAAGGGTCTCTCCAAGAGGGCTCCTTGTCTTCAGTCAAATTCATTTTTCCCTCCGTCAAGAGATTGTAATCATTTGGACTAAACAACAAAAATCAGAAGCAATTCATGAGTACTCCCTAGCAGTTCTGGAAGTCAGGGCACCAGAGAGCAGAGATAATAAAGGAAAGAAACCATAATGCCATTGCAGAGTCATTCAGGGAAGCACAACTTCCTGAATTTGCTGTCATAGAGGTCAAACTCCTGATACAGTAAGTAGCCCTTTAGCCCCACTAGTTCCCTCTAATGACATACCGGTCATTAAACCACAACCTGCTCAAAATAAAGGGATTAAAAAATAGATGAAAAGATTGTTTGAAAACTTTACATTTTTTTCTAAAGTACCAATTATACCATAAATGATTTCCTGTTGTTATTTATTAAAAATAATTTCCTACTATCCTTTTGTTCTTGTGTTATATTATATTCAATTTGTCCCGTATAGAAATTACACGATGGCATAGCAATGCTTCTAAAGAGGTAAACAGAACTGTTTATCCAGAAGCATTATATGTTCATGCAAAAATGGCATTTAAAGCTTGTGGTCAGATCAAAAAACCACAACTGTAATTGTTTATTTATATAGCCAACCATTACTCTGTAGTGTAAGTTTACATTTTTTTTATTTCTAAACAATTCTGAATTAGAGCTAGAGTGGAAGATGCATCACTCCCTAAATGATTAAAGACAAACAGCTTATGTCTATGCACGTAGAAAGATGTTTTAATATGTAAATTATTTACTTTGTCAAGGCTTATAGTTTTCATTTTTTTGCTGCCATTGAAACTCTGTGATAACAAGACCATTTGGTGGAATTTCTCCATTTTTCTCTTCAGTTCAGGGCAGCTGGTTTCTTTCCTCTCTGAGGAGAAAGCTAAAGAATATTTATCACTCTAACAGTGACTCAAAACAAACAGGAAGTCTTCATCAGCAGACTCCTGGGCAAAGCTGATATTAGGTACTGGCAGAAAGGAAACAGAGGCCTCATTCTGTAGGAGTCAGACATACAATATACATGCAGATGTTGGAGATAATAAAGTTAGAGATTCTCCAAATTATGGCCACGTCCTCCCAAGATTAAATGCTCCTTCAATGTTCGCCAGCATTGCGGGGATGGCAAACTCCTTGGGAATTTCCCTTTCCATTGCTGTTTGGCAAAGAAGTTTGAACTGGACACCAAGAACCTGATAATCCATGTGAACCCATGTGCAAAAGGAAACCTGTGAGCAAACTATTCTGGGAGATCTGGCTTTGATCTGGTTGCTAAGGGAAAAAAAATCACTGCTTTTGTTGGGGAAGATTCTGAATAGCTCCTTTAGTCAGAGCAAGACTTATAGGTCACTGCTTAACTTCAGGGGGAAAGGATTTTTTTTTTTGACGATAAAAATTAAGTAGTCACTGTAAACCATAATAAATCTGTATATAGCATGCTCTGTCACCAAATATTAGCTATGGCTCTTTGCTACAACTGGAGTTCCAAGGTATCCTATGAAAAGCACTGGAGTATTAGCGCTGATCAGATATATGCAAATAGACCTCAACAGCACATGTGTTCCTGGAGACCTTTACCTTCACCTCCTCTTCAAGCCTGTTTCAAAAGTAGGTTCTCCATTTAATTTTTTTTCATTCATGCAATTTTTCAGCATAAAAACAATAAAAGAAACTTCAAATAAACTTAAAGTTCAAAATTTCACAGCTAACTAACCCTTGCTTAGCCAAACTAAACTCAAAATGGATTTGACTTGCAGACTTGCTGGCATTACTTCAAAACCATCAGGAAATAGAGTTTTAGGGGTCCCTTGTTTTTTCTTTCTTAATAGTCTACTAAGTAATCTGCATTTATAGAGGAACCCTGGGTTATAATAATGTTCTGTGTTTATAGAGTGCCTTCCAATAAGGAGCTCAAAGCACTTCACAGTCATTATCTAATCTTCCCAGGTGAGGTAGGAAGAGAGCTTGCCTTATCTGCATTTCACAGATGAGGAAACAGACACTGGGAGGTTAAGAAACCTACTCAAATTTCAAGACCATCCATAGTCAAAAAAAAAAAAAAAAAGACATTCTCAAGAGCAGGGGCCTGTATTTTGTTTCTGCAGCAGTAGTGATACATTTGTGTTAATCTATGCATTTGTACTTAATGTCTTTTGTGATCAATAGCACTCATCTGTCATATGGCTGGGCAGAAATGGGATTCAGTTCATGAACCTGGATGGAGTTAACTAGTCAACTCTGGATCAAAGTCCTGATTTGCAACATGTTGTAATCAGAGCTAGAACTCTAAATAAGGGACTTGAAGGCAAAAATGCCCAGTTTCAGAATGGGCCCTCAGTTTTATAAAAACAAAACACAATATCCCATGAGTTACATAACACTAATACATAATAAAACATAGATTTTTTTTTTCTCAAAATCGAGGCTTACAAACTCGATGTCCATTCCTGGAAAATTTACAGAAGTTTACAAGAACAGTCTGTATACGCTGGAGCTGTAACTGGTGTTTGGTAGATGGAGTTTTGCCCTAGGGCTGAGACAAGGACGCCATATTGTATTCTTCTCCTCTTCCCCTGCCTAGCCCTGCCTGGCACCTCCTCCTCCCCTGTCCAGTTCTGCTCTGGCAAGGACAGCAGTCTTCCTCCTCCTCTGACCCCAAATGGCTTTCCTTTCCTGACCAGCTCTGCCTTACACAGCAGCAGCATGCTTCTTCCTCTTAGAGGCTGCACATTCAGCATAGAAACCTCAGGGTGTCCCAAAGTACACTTCCTCATTCCAGAAGCCACACCACTGGCTCCTGCATAAAGATTGTTTCCTTCCAGAAAGACCACACCTGAGGTGCCCACCCACCTCCAACATCAGTATCCCAAGTGAAAATAGTGTTACTTATAGGTCTGGTAAGTAATCATTACAAGCTAGCATGGGTACGTAAAGAATGAATCATGCCAAACTATCCTCTTTTCTTTTTAAAATAGGTTTATACATTCTTAATTCATATATTTATTGTGTATAAGGAGCTGTGCTAGAATAAGAAAGAAAAGAAGAAGAAGAAGAAGAAAAAGAAGAAAGAAGAAGACATGGCCCTAGCCTTCAAAGGGCTTAAACTCTAGTAAAGGACATAAGAAATGAACACAAATTAACTAGAAAATGAACTAGAACATAAATATATAAAATATATAAATATATAAAAGACATATAAAGTTCTACCAGAATTTTAAAGTGATAAAAGAATATTTATAAATGGGAAGGGCAGGGGGTAGAGTTCCAGACCTGGAGTCAGGAAGACTCATCTTCCTAAGCTCAGATCTAGCCTCAGACTCTGATTTTGGGCAAGTGACTTCACCCCATTTGCCTCAGTTTCCTCATCTGTAAGAGCTGGAGAAAGAAATGGCAAAACCACTCTAGTGTCTTTGCCAAGAAAACTCCAAATGGAATCACAGAGTTGGGACACAACTGAAAACCACTGAATAACAGGAACATAAATGGGAAGGTTAAGGAAAGTTTCATGAAGAAGGTATTCTAATGAAGGAAGATAACATAACCAGGGGGTCTGGAAGTTGTGGCAAGTTTTGAGGCTGGCTGTGAAGTAACAGGGAGGCTTAGATCCAGGCAAGATAAGGCATATGTTCACTATCAGAGCTGAGAGTTCTTCCAGGAGTGGAGATGGGAATGATAACTTGAAAGCAGGTGACATCTCTTGAAGATGGCCAGGAAGTGAGGTAGAGAACTGCGTCTGGGCAAGATAATATGAAAACTTATCTATCAGAGCCTAGGGTGGTTCCAGAGACAGAGTCCAAGCTTCTTGTGGGGAGGAGATGAGGATAGTGGCCAGAATTAAAATCAGGAAGACCTGAATTTAAATTCTCCCTCAGACACTTACTAGCTATGTGACCTTGGGCAAGTCACTTACCCTCTCTTTGTCTCAATTTCCTCATCTGTAAACTGGGGATAAAAATACCACCTACCTCAAATGGTTTTGCAAGGATCAGGTAAGTTAATACATACATACATATATATATATATATATATTTAAAGCATTTTGTAAACCTTAAATTTATATGTAAATATTAGGTATTGTTATTTCTTCATCTGTAAAATAAAAGGCATTGGAATAGCAAATCCCTGAGATACTTCCTACCTTTTTAACATTGTGCAAACTTGAAATAGATACATCAAGGGCATGGAGGTGGGAAAACATGTGTTTACAGAAGGGTGACTAGCCCAGCTTGGCCACTGAGTACTTCTGAGAATATGAAACCACAGTCTGTAGAGAACTGAAGTTGCAGGTGACTCAAAGGTCAATGGAAAGACACATGGTATCAATGAGTAGACTAAAACAAATAACCAATAGTCATGCAGGATAAGTGGCATAAAAGATATTATCCAAGAAAGATCTGACCTGAAAAGGAGATGGGTTGGTACGTAGTGTGGGAAACCTAGTTTCTATTCCAATGTACCCATAGAATATCAGTCCCTTAGAGGCAGTCTCCTAGCTTGTTGGGTGGGAGATTTGTAGCAAGGTACATCACACAGATGGAAAAGGTCACCAGTGGAAACACTCCATGCACATGACATGACCTCTGCCTAGGTCAGACCTGAATATGGAATACTGAGACTGAATGAAGTCAGGGATTCTCTGAATTGTCATTTAGCCATCAAGGTTCAGCAGAACCTGACCTATGGTGATATTGTTGTTTGGAGCTGCTGTTCATGGACCTCGCTGAAAATATCTTTTCAAACCAGAAGATCACAGATTCAGAGTTTCAAGGGACATCTTATCGAACCCCTTCCAAATACAGAAGATGAGGTAGATGAAGAACAGTAAGTGGCACAGACATGCCAAAGGTCAGAAAGGTATAATTGATGTACCTGAGATTTGAACTGAGAGTTTAATGCTCTGTATCCAGCGCTCTGCCCCATAGGGCCTCCCTCTACTTAGCTCTGGCAGATGAAGAAGGGCTAAGAGGGAGGCCAGGGAAAGGAATAAGCATTTATTCATTTATTATTATTATTTATTATTCCTATAACACCAGGCATTGAGCTGTGATTTTAAAAAAATAATAAATATCTCACTTGATCTTCACAAGAGCTCAGCAAGGTAGGTGCTATTTTTATCCCCATTTTACAACTGAGATGATTGAGGTAAATAGATATTAAGTGACTTGCCCAGGATCACAGAGCAAGTGTCTGAGGTCGGATTTGAACTCAAGACTTCCTGACTCCAGACCTGATGCTCCATCCACTGTACCAGAGCTACTTAAGAAGAGTGACAGTTTCCTTCCTTCTCCACATCTTATCATGAAGAAATATCTCATTTCAGAAGAGAATTCTCTCTCTCCTTCAGAAAAGGAGACAGAAAAGAATGTTTCCATTTGGTACCATAGAAGCCAGGCAGAACACTTCTATCCCAAAGCACCCCTGAGGCACAGACTAGTCCTATTTGCAGGTTATTTTAGATTCTCCTGATGCTAGAAAGTCTGCGTTCCATTCAATGTTAAGATACAAGAACAGCTTCAACATCTAGAACTTCTGTGGAGGTAAGAAGACAGTTCCCTTGTCTGCCTTGTCAGGGGTCTGCACCCTGAAGAAAACATGAAGTGACTCATTCACATCAGGGAAGTCTTGCTGGGATCCTGACCGGGTAGCCACACCCTTGCAGACCCAGGAAGCCTCACATGGGTCTGAGTCACCTTCTGAAGCACCCCAAACTGCTAAGTCAACAATAATGGGCAATTTATAACTCCTGGAAATACACTACTCCATGCTTTCTCCTCCTTATGTTCTCTCCCACACACTGAGCCCTCACATTGGACGATGGTGGCTCAAAACCAATTAGTCCCTTGGCACCAGCCCTTGAAAAGTATTCATGTGGGGGCAGCTAGGTGGTGCAGTGAATAGAACACTGGCCCTGGAGTCAGGAGGACCTAAGTTCAAATTTGGCCTCAGATACTTAACACAAAAACTAGCCGTGTAACCTTGGGCAAGTCACTTAATCCCAATTGCCCTACCTTCCCCCCTCCAAAAAGCAAAAAAAAAAAGTATCCATGTGGCTCACAGTTCTCCACCTCTCCATCCACCTCGGTCACAATGCTAATAAAGGTCAACATTCATCTCCACAACCTTAATTTTTTAAAAGAGTTATTGAGCACCTGCTGCAAGCAAGACAATGGCTTTGAATGACTTTTACAAAGAAGGAAGGAGAATTTCCATGACTGTGCAGAGTTCTCAATAGCAATAGGTCAACTTGAAAAGGGTAAAAAGCGTCAATTATTCAGCAAGCCACCAGGATGTTTTCCCTGCATTATTCTCAGTCTGAACTAGACTCTCTTGTTAGAAATCAAGTACCTGCAATGTGCGAGGCACTGGGCATGCAAAGACAAAAACAAGTCAGGCTTTGCCCTCACAGAGTTTATATTCTACTAGAAAGAGGAAACATTTCTTTTTTTTTCCTGTGAAAGAATCAAATTGCAGTAATAGCCTAGTTGCAACAGGGATGTAATATTGTTCCAGGAAAGATCCTTCTTCCTCTCCAATAGTTAATCTTACCTCAATTCTACTTTATAGTCTTTTATATATTTGTTATGCTATTTCTGAGTCCAATTCAATGTATGTCCCTCACATCTGGAATTCTCTCCCTCCTCTCCTCTGCCTCCTTGCTTCCCTGGCTTCTTTCAAATCCCAGCTTAAGTCCTACCTTAAATCCTAACATCTACAAAAACACTTTCTCAGTTTTCCTTAATCTTAGTGCCTTCCCTCAGAGATGACCCCCAAATTGACTTACACAGACATATGTATATATGTTTGTATGTATGTAGGGGGTAGGGGGTAGGGAGAAAGAGAGAGACAGAGACAGAGACACAGAGAAGGGGGAGGGAAAGAGAAACAGAGGGAGAAAAGAGATTGAGAGAGAGAAGGACAGAGAGACAGAGAAGGGACAGAGAGAGACAGAGACAGGAGAAGGGAGAAAGACAGAGACAAGAGAAGAGAGACACAGAGAGAGAGACAGAGA
>NW_027187323.1:8240056-8289056 GCF_028583685.1 Petaurus breviceps papuanus
GTTCTCTGAGAGCAGGGATTCTCTTTGTGCCTTTCTTTCTACCCCCTAGTACTTAGCACAGGGTCTGTGCATATAGTAGGAGCTTAATAAATGTTTATTGACTTTATTTGACTTGAAGACAAAGTGTAAGACACTTACAAGCACTATTCTATCAACAGCATCACACCTTCTTAGCACAAGAATGATTTTGCCAGTCTAACTCCATTTCAGGACAGTATAATATGTGTTTTCATCTTTATTCGAGTGTCATGTAGGAGAAAGAGCATTGGATATAGAACTAGACGCGCGGGATTCTAATGAGGCTTCTAACTGTGTGACTTTGGGCAAGTCACTTAACTTTTCTGGGCCTCAGGCTTCTCATTTGTAAAATGACGATATTGGGCCAGATGATATATAAATAAAATCCCTTCTCAATTTAAATCTATGATCCTGTGATCCAAATGCTCACAGAGGACTTTGTGGATCCTGAGAAGATGCTGACATCTTATCAATATCTTGGGTTCCACTCTCTGAGCATGGACAAGGACTAATTTACCTTCCTGGGTCAATGAAAGAGCATCCGGCTAGCTGTACCAATTAGCCAGACTAACAACAGCCCTTCAGGCATTGCCTAGGACAGACTATGAAGACCCCCTCCTGAGCAGGACCCAGACCCTGGGGCTTACAGCACTTACTGAATCCATGACTGCCTTTTACAAATGTTCCAACAATCAGAGAGAACTTGGCATCCATTTCATGGTGTGTCACCATGGCTGGAGCTAGGCAAGAGCCAAAAATGAATTAGGTAAATATAGTAGGCTCCAGGCACAAATTCAGAAGGTGAATCTGTTGGCAAATTATGTTTTCTGTACAACTCATTGCAACTTCACTTGAGAGATGCTGTAGAAAAACTTCATGAAGCCTAAAGAAAAGCACTATTTGATTTCAATATTTAATGCATAGACAACCATGAGGAGGAAAAAACTGTAATAACAACATTCCTTTCTGAAGTTACCATGCACATATTACAGCAATACTGATTTGGGTGTCATTGGAATTGTCAGACTAATAAAATGATTTTGGAGTAATTATCTATCATTTTATTTAGTTACCTTTTCCTCCTGCCTCTATTTTTCTTGTTTCTTTAAAGTAATTTGGATAAAAAGCCTTATGCAAAGGACACATCTCTGAATCTGTATACTCTCTCTTACCCACCCCCACCATCCTCAAGACCTATAAGAAATTAGACCTTCTATCCTGGTTTTAATATTTATTTAATAGTTAGGAAAGCCAATGATTCCCAGTCCCAGCTCAGTCCTACCCTAGGCTGCAAAGCTGTCTCCAATTACCTCAGGGGGCACTGAAAAATCCTACAAAATTCCATGACAATATTAATTGTAATTGATTTTAACTTAAAAAAAATTTCCACTGGAATGGGAAATAATGTCATAACAGGCCTTTGGTCAGGTTTTGGCAAAATCAAATAATGATAGGATTTTGAAACTCCATGAAGTTTGAGAATCCAGAATAAAGGGTAGTACAAGTCTGACCTTCCAGAAATTTTAATTGTACTACATATCTGACAATAGTCACAAAAAGATATTGGGGAAGGGGGAGGTAAGAAAGAGGGAAAACATTTTTGGACATCTACTGAATAAATATATATCTATATGTATGCATACATATATACATATATATGTGTGTACATATATGTATATATAAGCTGTGAATGTATTATATTTGCCTGAATAAAATAAATATAATATCTAATAATACTATTTTATTTGGTCTAAATATCAGTTGTACCAAGGAGTGACAACAATTGCTGGAGGTGGGCCAGAATGTCTCTCTTTTTTTAATTGCACATTTAAAAAAACAAAGAATGAAATCATTCACAAAGGAATCATTTGATGTGGCCACATTGCTGTCTTTTAGTGATCATTCACCTTTTTTTTAAAGTGCAAAATCAAAAACATATTGCAAGACATGATGGGGATGGGCTATAACTGCCGCAAACTCTCTCCCTCACTCAGCTGAGCCTCAGCAATTACAGTAAACCCACAGTGCCAGCTTGAGACTGGCAAAGCAACTAGCATTGCACACACAAAACAAAATCATTGTTTGGGGTTTTGATTGATACCACTGAGAGCACTCTTTCACTTTTTTTTTAGGTTGAACAGTTTGGGGATATTTGTCCATTAGATGAGATGCCACAAAAAGTCAATGGGCAAAAAGAGAGAGAGAGAGAAAAAAGACCACTTTATTTCATTTTATTTTCACCCTGAGATTCCTCTGTCATGGGGTATATTCTATGAATGGATGGAGCATAGGACACCGCTAATAATAAAATCTACCAACTGTGCCAACACAAGTGTAAGAGGAACATGAGGAAACTACCGCTGGTAAGTGGGATTCTCTCATACCTGGAGCTGCATACCCCCTCCCAAGAAAGCTGTCGATTCCACTTGCTTATTTACTTGCTTATTTGCCTGGAAAGGACTTCTAAAACACAAACTCCCCAACCTCTTCATCTTTTGAACTCACTTTTTCTATGAGAAATGCAACTCATAAACTCCATCTGTTGGGATATTTGAGAATTAGGCTAGACAAGTAAGTCTATGAAAGCAGACTGTAAGAGCAATCCTTCATTGACCAGGCAAGAACTCTAAAGCAAAAAGATCTTTTCCTATTCTGATACATATCCTATCATAAAATAGTAGAGAGACAAACACCAACAATTCAAGCAAGATTGCAAACAGCTAACCTAACTCGTTGGAACTCACACATGCTTACACAAATAAGATTAGAGTCAACGAATATTCTGCATTCCAAAGAACATTCTAACTGGGCTCATGCTCCTTTGCAGATTTTCTTTTTTAACCAGACCTGTGATTTCAACAATTCAGGGAGCTCCCACTAAGGAACTTCCTCTATTTTTCTGAGGCCTGTAATCTTAGAGAATTGCTTGGGGACTAAAAGGTTAAGTGATTTGCCCAGGGTCACACGACTAGTATGAATCAGAGAAAAAACTTAAACCCAGCTCCTCCTAACTCCAAGGCCAGCTCTCGACCACATACCACTCTGCTTCTAACTCTGGATGATTGAAAGGATATTCTTAATGCCCGTCTGACTTCTTCCTGCCACTCAGAATGCTCATAGGCCACCTTCACTATACCATCTATCAATATTAATATGACCTAAGATAAATATTTCAGGAAAAATTCACATAATTCATTCCAAAGTTCATAATCTATGGACACAAACCTAGATTCCTCAGGATAGTATTTAAAACTCTCCATTAACCATCTTTTCCCAAACTTCCACATTTATCAATTACTGAAATGAAGGACTATAGTGAAATCTCTCCAGTATATCCATAGGAACAGGTTCAGATTTGCTTCAAAGGACCCTCATTTGTCTTTTTTCCAGCCTAGAGATCTCTATAGATTTCTAGTGATTCATAAGATGACAGAAGGGACCAAGAAGTCATGAGGAAGGATCATGAATTCTTGGGAAAGAATCTAAAATCTGCGTAGTCTGCATTCTAGCCACCATCTTCATTTCCTCCCAAACGCCTTTCCCCAGAAGCCATGGACTCCTAAAACTACCCAGGGCTCTGTGAAGTGAACTCTCATCTAATCTTGCCTGGAACCAGGCTATCATGCCCCTTGCCATGCACCATTTCTAATCCATACCAAAAAGTGTATCCCCCTGTCCCCTTTAGCCATCATCTTTTCCTCATTAGAACGCATGTTCCTTGTTTGTATTTCTATTGCTGGCACTTAATACAGTACCTGGCACATAGTAAATTTTTAATACATAATATATATATTAAATTATCTACTCAAGAAGTGGTTTCATCTCTGCTACAAATAGAAGGTAGGGGTTTATGAAAAGATAAAACAATTTTTGAAAACTAACTAAAAACGAGGTTACTAAAAATGAGATTTGGATTTCTGGATTATGGCATAAAATACAGGAATAACGAGGTCTTGGCAAGGGATGGAGTATACCTAACAAAAGCCCAAAATACATATTTGCCTGGATTCTCGTCAATGTGAGAAAGAAGACTTTGTACTGAAATAACTTAATATATGTTGGTAATTCTAATCACAGTCCTTCCACTAAGGAAAGTTTATTCTCTTTTTAGTACTTGATATTTTCTGTGCTTTTGCTTACTGACTTCATTCACCATGTTCCCTGCTAGAATGTCTCCTACTTTCTCACTCTCTATTCACTTCATTTTTATTCACAATTTATTCCTTACTTCAGTATCTAGTATAAGTCTCAACTCCTCTAATAAGATTGCTCTAACAAAATAGTCCCATGATGATCACTCCTTCATCTCCTCATGCAGAATGTAAGCTTCCTGAGGGCAGGGAACATACTGCTATTTCTTTAACATTCCTCATATAACCCAGTGCGATGGGTACATTCCAAGCATACTATAGGTACTCAAATTTTTTTCTTAATATACAAATCATTGAATGATTAAGTTAAATTATATATATATATATATATATATATATATATATATATATATATATATCATGAACACAGTGTCCTCCTAAGACAGTGAGGTGATATAGTAGGCAAAGTGCTAGGCCTAGAGTCAGGAAGACGAGTTCAAATCTAGTCTCAGATCCTAGGTGTGTTATTTAACTTGTTACTTAAGATGTGTGATCCTAGGCAAGTCACTTAACCTCTGCCTCAGTTTCCTCAACTGTAAACTGGAGATAATAATGGCACCTACCTCCCAGAGTTGTGTGGATCAAATGAGATATTTGAAAAGCACTTAGCATAGTACCTGGCACATATTAGGTGGTCAATAAATGCTTATTTCCTTTTCCCTCCAGCAGAAAATTTTGTCATTTTTTCCTAAATATTCAGTTTAGTCATTTCCAACTCTTTGTGACCTCATTTGGGGTTTTCTTGACAAAGGTACTGGAGTTATTTGCCATTTCCTTCTCCAGTTTCATTTTATAGATGAGGAAACTAAGACAAACAGGGTTAAGTGACTTACCCAGGGTCACATAGCTAGTAAGTGTCTGAGGTCAGATTTGAACTGATGAAGATGAGTTTTCCTGAGTCCAACCCTAATAACTGTCCTATTTCATAAATATAGGAAAGGCTATTTATTCATTCTACTAATTGCCATGGCAGAACTTCACAGGAATACATAAGCCTTGGAGATATTATTTGTAACTTGATTACATTCTTATCATCACTAGTCTTGACAACAATTCCATCAGATAAGTAATACAAATATTATCTCCATTTCACAGATGAGGAAAACTGAAGTTCATTGAGGCTAGATGCCTTGTCCTGGGTCACTAGTTCATAAACAGTAAAACTGAAAACTCAAACAACTCAAATTTCAGATTCCAAGCCTAGTGTTCTGTCTATATTATGTCATTCTGGGTATGTACTATTTTGAAGAAATCTACTGAATATGAAGGAAACTCTATGAATGGACATATAGGGTAACTCAAAAGTTTTAGTGAGCTTTAATTGTTCAATAACTGTAATAGCTTAAATCTGCACTAAGACATTTGGAACATCCTATATAACAACTAATATCTACTTACTAGTAGTGTTACATCTCAACAAGAATGGAAGGTGTCATTGAGGGAGTATGATTTTAATTGGGTCATTTGAGATATGAGACAAAGAGAACTTAGTAATTGTAGGAGTCCAAACCTAAATCAGGGGTTTTGAGAAAGTATGACTTTTATAAATATATTTTACTCATTTTTCATGATTAACTACAACCTACTTAAATGGCGGGGAAGGGACATATTAAAAGATTATTTGGGAGAGTTACCTGGCATGGTGGCCCATAATCATAAGCCCTGCTACTGGAGGAAGCTGAAATTGGTGGGATGCTTGAGTATCTTCTGCTATAAGAACATGAGGCTGAAGCAGAGTATTTGATAAGGGAGATCCAGGGAACAGGAGCAGGGTGTGGAGTCAAAGAATCAAGAGGCAAAGGAAGAGAAGAGATACCAACAGGAATCAGGCTCTGTCATGGCCACTGGTTCTGACTTGCATTCCCTAAGTTCCATAGCCTACATGCAGTTCTCCCCAGTGGTGATGCACATCCACTAATCCTTCACAACTACACTTGCAACATGGATCAGACAGCTTGCCCCTCTCTCTTCAATATTTCTACATTCCCATCAACTCCCCCTCCTTTCACTGCTGATTTTGCTGGCATTTGTAAGTAATTTGGTCAACTCCTTTTCTCTAGCTGACAGCCTGCATCTTCAGTCACCAGTCATCAGCTATATTCCTTACAGCAGATTGAGCTATTTAACCACACAAGTTCTTGTCTCCAATACAAACTCTTCTTTTCTTGGTTGAGTTATAACACATACTTTTTTCATCAACCCTCTAAAAAAAGTAACAAAGCCTCCATTCTTGCACACGAATTCAAGAATTCAGGATAATTCCATCATGCAACATCTATTTAAGCTTTCAGTATTTCCTTGCAATAGCCTAAATGTCTATGGCATCTCTTGTTTTCTGATATAAACTCTTCCAGTTTTAATTGTAAAAGTAATCTCTCTTGATCTTTGATCAACAAATTACCTAAAACACATTCTAGCTGAAAAGCTCTGGCAATGTACCTGTCTGAATTTTCATTGTCTGCTCTTATATTACATAATTTCAATAAACCTCTAGTTAGTTATACCTTCAGCCTCCAGTCCTCTAGCATACATATCCTCTTTGCTCTGTGTGTTCAAATTTTAACTTCAAATTAAACTTCTAATGAGTGTCTTTTGGTCTCACACATTATTTCTCTGCTTAGCTAATAACCGTTTCTCCATTATTGTTCAAATTAATCAAGTGGGCAACTAAGTGGTACAGTGGATAGAACCTTGGGTCTATAGTTAGGAAGGACTGACTTCAAATTCAGCTTCAGACACCATTCCAGTATCTTTGCTAAGAAAACCTCATATGGGATCTTGAAGAGTAGGACACTACTGAGCCACTGAACAACAGGCCTCATTTTATATTTTTTTTGGCAGCTAGTTGGCACAGTAAATAGAGTCCTGGGCCTGGAATCAGGAAGACTTATTGTCCTCAGTTCAAATGTGACCTCAACCACTTACCATGTGACCTTGGGCAAGTCACTTAACCCTGTTTGCCTCAGTTACCTCACCTGCAAAATGAGCTAGAGAAAGAAATGGCAAACCACTCCAGTATCTTTGCCAAGAAAATCCCAATGGGGTCATGAAGAATCAGACAAGACTGAAAAGAACTGAACAACAAAAACCCACATGGTCAATGGCTGAAAAGATCATCTGTTTTAGAAAGCAAAGGAACTTTTTCTTGCTTAAACACCTCCCACAGTCTTAAAAAGTACTCTTCAACTTATATGAACTGATGCAAAGTGAAGTGAGCAGAACCAGAAGAACATACTACACATTAACATCAATATTGTAACAATGATCAACTGTGAAAGACTTGGTTACTCTGTTCAAGACAATGATCCAAGACAATTCAAAGGAACCCATGATGAAAAATGCTATTCACCTTCAGAGGGAGAGAACTGATGAACTCTGAATACAGACTGAAGCATACTTTTTAAAATTTATTTTTCTTGGGAATTTTGTGTATGCATTTTTCTTTCACAACGTGGCTAATATAGAAATATTTTTCCCATATTCACATACATAATCAATATCCCATTGCTTGTTTGCCTTCTCAAGTGGTGAGAGAAAGGTAGGACAGAGGGAGAGAATTTTAAGAAATTTTTCTTAAATGAATGTTAATATTTTATATATAATTGGAAAATATTGATTAAAATATATTATATATGTATATAGTTTTAAAGAACTCTTCAGTTATCTCTCTTTTTGCCCTATCTCCTTTTTCTCTCTTCACAAAGACAAAATACATTCATAACTAAGGTGGGAGTTTCTTACTCTTCAAATAGTGATTTTTGCACGCCTGTTTGTCTTTAGTCTTTTGAGACAAGCCTGTGGGAAGGAAGTCAGTGAAGGTATTATATTGTCTAAACAAAATAACTCAAGACAATTCCTTGGAAGGAAAGCAATAGCTTAACACTGCAGCAATGTTAAGAGGCAACGTAACTCTTTTTTCATATACTACAAGATCAATTCAGAATTTAGAAATTAAAGTGCAGTGACTTCCCAAAGTTACTTTCCAAGAAAAAGTCAAAACCTGTTTACCAGCAGCTGGAAGTAGGTTCCTGTACACACAAAATAGCATCAGCTATGTAATTCCCCACCATTTCCTCCCTTTGGAGAAAGCCAACAAAAGAACTGAAACATTTCACCTAAGGATCAAAGGTGTCAACCTGTTGGCTCATGATATTTAAAAGCTATGGTTGAGAGTTCCCTGGTTATTTTTAGATATTTTCTTTTGTCTTAAGTTTATTTGGGGAGGGAGGGATTAACAAAGTTCAAAAATAAGATTGGATCAAAGCAGGAAAATGAAAAGAAAGAGGCTCAGAATTTAGCATGTACAAATGGTAAGGTAACCTTCCCATCATACAGAGCCATGATCATGTGATTAGGTGGTCAAAGCATATGACTCATTGGTTACCTTCAGGATACATTGCTTTAAAAAATAATGAAGGAAATTTGGAGAAATCAGGAGCAAGAAGAGAAAGACAAATGATGATAAAAGGATAGATATAAAAAGAAAGTCTAAGGGAATTAAGATGGGGGGGACAGGGAATGTGTGTGTGTGTATGTGAATGGTGACAAGTGGACTTAATTGTTAGGATGAGTAGTGCCAGTCTTGAAATCAAAGGGTCTTGAATCAAATCCCAGCTCTAACCTCTCCTAGTTCTGTGACTATAGGAAAGTCATTAACTTCTCTGTATCTCATTTTCCTCACCTATAAAATGGGAATAATAATAATATTTGTACAATCTACTTCCTAATTTGTTAAGAACTTTCTAAAACTCAAACCACTATATAAATGTGCTATTATTATTCAAGTATATAAAGACCACTGATCCATTACTACCTATTAATAACAAGGGCTAATGTTCGTATCATGCTTCTAAGGCATATACATCAGCTCACTGATCCTCAAAGCACCCCTGCACAGTAGGTTATTGTTATATGAATTATTATATTAACTCCACCTACATCCAATCAGTTGCCACTTTTGTCAATTCTACTTCCCCAAAATCCCTTGCACCCATCCTGTCCACTCACATGGCTACCACTACAGCTCAAGTTTTCATCATATCTTACCTGGACAGCAATAACCTCCTAATTACTTTCCCTCTTTCTAGTCTCTCCCCTCTTCAATTCTATCTCCAGAAAGCTACCAAAATAACTCTCCTAAAGCATAGGTCTCACCATGTCACTCTGCTCACAAAGTTTCTCAGGGATAAAATACAAACTCTTCAGCTTGGCAGTTTGACAGATTTCACATCGATCCTCTTCACATTTGTTACATTAAAGTCAAATCAATCAATTATCAGATACTTATGTTCCTACTATGTGCCCCAAACTGCAACTATTAAGTGTAGGCACTGGGGATAGAAAGACAAAAAAAGAAACAAACATAGTATTTGCCCTCAAGGAGATTACATCCTACTTGGGAAGGAGGAGTACAACAATTTGATTTAAAAAAAAAACTAAAAGCAAAATATATTAAAATAGAGGCAAAATAATTACACGGTTGGAAATAGTGACAGTGGGGGAGTTAGAATCTTTCCTCTTGAAGGAAGTCCCATTTGGACAGAGCTTTAAAGGCAGCTGGGGGTGCCAAGAATTGGAAGTAAGGAGAATGAGTGTTTCAGGCCTGTGGAACAGCCAGTGAAAAATAGAAGGCTAGAGATGGAATGCCGTGTATGGGAAACAGCAATTAGGCCAGTCTGAACTGTAGTGTGCCTAAGCGAGAGTAATGTGGGCATTCAGCCTGGAAAGCTAGGCTGGAGTCAGATTCTGAAGGACCTTAAATGTAGAGAAGTGTGTATTTTACGCTGGAGGCACTAGGGAGTTACTGAAGTTTGGGGGCAAGGGAGTGAAAATAAGCCAGGAAAGAAGAGATCAGGGTCTAAAGAAGAATAATTATGGTTTAAGGAGAGAAAAGGAAAAACATTCTTATTTTAGGAGTTATACTCACAAGACTTGGCAATTTAATGGATGGGGGCTGAGGAGAGGGGGGAGGGAGGATGAGATCTAGATTTCAAACACAGGTTATTGAGAGAAATAGGGAAGCTGCAATATTTATTGTTCTCTAAACTTGGCATTCCATCTTCTACCTTTTGGGCCCTTGCACAGACTGTCTCTACTCCTAGAACGTCGTTCTTACTCCTAGAAATACACACACACCCCTCACTTCTCCCTCCCCAAATCTTTGACTTTTTTCAGAGTACATCGCGGGTACAAGGAATTTTTTATTTGATGACCCCTTAGTTTACAGGGCTTTTGCTGTCTTCAAATTATATTGCATTAACTATTTACATGTTGTTTACACTGGGAGAATGTAATTTCTTATAGAGTAGGGACTTTTTTTTTTGCATCCCAAGTCTACCACAATCATTTGAACAAAATAAACATGTAACAACTGTTTATTAAATTGAATGGAATGGAATCTCCATTATACAGAAAAGGAAACAGTTCTATGTTATGCTATTAGTCTATGGTAATAAGTAACACAGATAAGTTTATCAGAATACCTAGTAGAGTATAGAGCTCTGAAGGAAGGCAGGTAAATTTTGGTTGTGGTTAAAAATGAAAGGTCCAGAGTTTGGGGTAATGGCCAGGGGACTTATCAGGATACCTCCTGGACTTCTAGAGAGCAACATGAGAACCATGAATGTCTCCTAATGTGGGGGGGGGTAAATGGGGCACAGAAAATGGGAGTGTTCATAGGAGTCTCACCAGAATACTGAATAATAACTTTGAAATGTACTCCCTACTCAATTCATTTCTATAAGCAATCATTAGGTGCCTAGCGCAGAGCAAGCACCAGGGCTACAAAGAATAAAATGAAATAATTTCGTCCTCAGGGAGCTTCCTTTCTATCAAAGGAGACAAAAACAACCAAAAGAGATATACAAAATAAATGGGGGGAGAGAGGCTGAGATTGAAGAGGGAAACACTAAATGAATTCTTCTTGTGTCTCCTTTTCCCAGGGTTAATCCCTTGAGATTAGTTCTTTGATAGAAGGCTTTCCTGACTGAGTTCTCACTAGCTTTAAAAAATTTTTATTAAGTATATCTGACTTTTTTAGTCTTTGTCCAGTACAAGTCAAATCACATCCTACCTTCCCAGAGGAACGACCCCTCTCCCCATCATACCACACAGGTCACTTTAAGAGGCCTTGTCTGGTTTCACTGACTGTGCAGAGCAGTGGCTGAATTTATGAAAACACTTCCAAGTACTAAGGCGGGTGCAAGATATGAAGTGCTGTATTATCCTTTATTGGGATTTTTGTATCCAATAAAGCCACCCAGTTATGAAAGGTCTGTTCCCACACAAAGGAATAGTGATTTAATGAGTCTTTATGGAATATAATAAGGGCAACATTAAGAGGCCTTAACACCCTACCATGGACCTTTTGGGTAGATGTAAGTTACTGGAGAAGTTATTCAGAAACGTTAGTGGCTGCAACTCTGTAGACTGCATGGAACTCTGGAGCCTGCCTAGGTTCCTGAAAAAAAAATCCTCACCTTCTCTTAGAATCTAGAGCATTCATCTAGGTACATTTCAGACCTTTCCCAAGGGAAGCTTTTCCTGAGCCTCTTAGATGTTAGCTCTCTCTCCATACTCAAATTATCTTGTATTTACTTATCTTTATGTTGTATATACCCCAGTAAAATGTAAGCCATTTTGCCTAGGGCCATTCTTCCCAGTGTCTGTCTTGTTTTGAAATATTTTCAGTGAGTGAAATTCTACAACTTCATTTGGTAACCTGCTTAATCAGCCTGTTGCCTGGAAGTTTTTTTTTACCCAACATTTAAACCCTTTAAGTTCCTTCAATAAAGATAGAAAATAGGGACTTGTATTTTAACAGGGACATTCCAGAAACAAGGGTTTAACCCAAAGAAGTGTCTCTAATGGTGGTCTTTTCAGGTACCATGACAGGGGAGATCTTTCCAAGTGCTATTGTCATTCAGGCCTCTTGTATTCATAACATGCAGATAATTTCCTTTAGCTATCTGTCTCAAATGTTTTGGATAAGTTTAGAAAATTACTACTTTCTCCATATCCTTGAGTAAAATAGATTTTTGTCTGGATTGAATATATGTATCCCAATACCCATCTAAGCCTTCCGTTTTTAGATAACCATCATTGCTATTTTCAAAGTTCCAGGGACCATTGACACCACTAAATAACACAGCCCAAAGAGGCAAGTCAAATAACTATTCACCTGGCTGTATTTATGAAGACAGGCCAGTGATATTCCTTTAGGTCAAGTTAGGACTAATAGATAGTTCTTGGAGCATGTCATTGATTTCCAGTGGCAACAGTCATATGACTCCTAGACCAAACCATGAACACTTCTATCCCTAGCCATCTCAGGTAGACTTGGGGGTTCTTCTCACTGTTCAATGAGACTGAGAATTCATTTCAACATAGAAGCTCTTTCATTAGAAGCATAGAGAATTAGTGCCCTATATTGGTAAGAAGGTACACAAAACAGCTCCAGATCCTAATAAAAATTAATCTCCTTAGAATTATTGATTCAGGGGTGGCTAGGTGGCGCAGTGAATAGAGCACCGGCCCCGGAGTCAGGAGGACCTGAGCTCAAATCCAACCTCAGACACTTAACACTTACTAGCCATGTGACCTTGGGCAAGTTACTTTACCCCGATTGCCCTGTCTTCCCCCTCCAAAAAGCAAAAAATAAAATAAAAGAAATATTTCTTTAAAAATAATTATTGATTCACAGAATTATAAACTATTGATTGGGAAAATAGCTAATATGTCATCTAGAGTAACTCCCTCATCAGCTCATCCATCCAAAAATCAGCAATCAAAAAACTTACTATGGGTTAAATACTTTAGAGAGAATATAAAGAAAAGTTTAAAGATAAAAAAACAACTCTTGTCGTCAAGAAACTTACACTCATTCTATAGAGGAGGAAATTGAGGCCTAGAAAGATTAAGCAAATTTCCCAAGGTCACAAGTAAGCAGAAATAGATTTTCACATAATCACAGAAATGTTGAATGAGAATTTGGTCTTCTAGTCCAAACTGTACTTGTATAGAAAGCCCCTCTACAACTTCTACCAGTAAGAGTTCATCCAAAAAAAAAAAAAAAAGAGGTCATCCAGCCTCCCCTTAAAGACTTTTATTGGCAAGGAATTTCCTACTCCCAGTTGAGGATGTTTTCTTTCTCAGAACCTAAAATTGCCTTTGCAGCTTCCACCCATTGCTTCTAGTTCTGTCTTCTGAGACCAAATAGAAAAAGTCTAACCCCTTCTCCACACGACAGCCCTTCCAATACCTAAAGATAGCTGTCATGTCCCCTCTAAGCCATTCCTTCTCCAAGACTAAACATCCCCATTTCCTGCAACTAATCCTCCCATGGCATACTCTCAAGTCCAGCCACCATTCTGGTCACATTCTTCTAGATGCCTTCCATATGTCAATGTCTTTCCTAAAATTATTCATTTTATTTGACTCCCTAATGAAGCTTCCCACCACTTCTCTTCCCTGTGTACCTTCATAAGTTTAAAAAAAATCAACCACAATGCACCAGAGTTTCTAAGAAAGAACAGGAATCTGAATGTCCTCTTCCCAGGCTTGCCTTGAAGTATTTCCTTTGAAACTCTTGCTAACTTTAGTTCCAACTCCAAGGCCTTACTGCTCCCTTTTCCTCCTTTTCCTGATAGCTGAGTGAAACCTACCTAGATAACTGGCTAAAGTCTATAAAGTTCGTTCCCAACTTTTGTCTTCTGTATCTATAATTTCTTCTTTCTTCCTCCCTCTTTCACTCCCCCACCCCAGTCCTCATGTCTTTGGTTTCTCCATGGGGAGAAAATTTGCCTGTAAACAAATGACGCCTTGCTTTGCTTTCCATTGATGCAGAAGAACCCTGAAGCTGCACATATGTATCCAATGGAAGAATTTAACTTCTGTAGTTTCACTCTGCTAGTTTTGTATTCCCTAACCAATGCCATCTTCAGCTCACCTTCATGTAAATGCTTTCTTAAAGACAAGTTTGAATATTCAAAGTTCAGAGTAGGTGCCAAAATTGGATAGAAATGTTTCTAATTGTTTTTTTCTGTGATCACAGATGTTGCCAAAACATTATTTATTAGAGCAATTCTCACTCCTTGTCTCTCTTTGTTCACCACATCTTGAAAAACTTGCAAAAATCAGCTGAATATAAAACAATGAAGAAACATTTCAGAGTCAGCAGCGATGCCACAGAATATGATACTAAAAACACGATTCCCTGATTATTCCAGCTGATAGTTACAAAAGTATTGGAAGATTTTTGTCGTTGTTCAAATCAGCATTCCCTTCCAAACATTTCCTTCCTATTTTCAGATGCTACATCGACTATTCTTGCATTCCTCCAAACAGACCCTTCCTTCAATCTCCTGCAGCTCTAAACTCGATGGGATGTGAAAGGAAAAGCAAAGGAAAGCCTAAAAGGAGAAGGCTTGTAAGTTTATGTGTAGTAACTAGGCAGCCGTATCCTTCTGCTTTCCCCAGAAAAATCAAGTATCACCTTATCGTTTCCTCACCAAGATTAACTCCTGCTTCCTGAAGAGCATTTCTGAGGTAGAAAGCAGAGGTGGTGAAAAAAAAAGGGAGGGGGGAGCTGAAAAGTCCAATCTGTCAAGCTCCATTTTAGAAGAAAGGAAAACTGAAAAGTGAACGTATTTAACATGAGCTATTTCCTGCACTCAGGAGGGAAGAAAGCATGCTCCTAACTGTGTGCATGAGGAGATCTGCAGTAGTGTTATCTCTGACCTGCAGCTTAGCCCTAGTGTCTCAGCTGCCAAAAAGCTCCTATTCAACGTTATGCTGAGTTCATCAGTACTCCACGTGTCAGGAGCCTAACAGGAAAAAGCAGGACAGACAGTCACTCTATTCAACTGCCTGGGGACCCCATGACAACTAAAATCCCCTTGCAGACTGTCCATATCAACCTACGGCAGGTCAGAACACACAACCCCTCCAGAACCACAAGCACAGGCCCACACCCTTTCCCCTTGTCAACATTGTCACTTTTAAACAGAACATCTCGCCTTATCACAAAACCTGAAGTAAGTAGGACAATTAAGATGGATTGCAAAGCCTGCTTCTGCTTTACAATTAACAATCACTTGGCAGCGGGTCCCACGCAACTGTTGGGTGGTATGGCAAGAACTTTATCCCCGCTTAGTTATGCATTAGCATATTTAGTAGGCTGCAAGACATAATTCCTAAGATACGAACATATTTTTGTCTTTAAACAAATCTGCAATTAAGCTATAACACGCACACGCCGGTGCACCAGGCCAACAACGTGCAATACAGGGGTGGGGCCAGGGGAGGGGACGGGAGGGGGGAGAGGAGGACACTGGAGCAAAACCATGCCTTCAATTCTCAGGTGCCGCTTATCTGATAAAAACCGGACTAAGAGACTGCTTTGGATATCACAGGTCGGCCACAAAGCTGTGGATTCTCTAGTCTGTGACAAAATTTACGCAGGTTGGTAGTGTCTCACCATGGTGGCGTCGGATGACTGTCATGGAATAGCACCATGACTGGGGAACCTTTAAGAAAAAAAAAAAAAAGACACTGAGATGACCTTAGTGGTTACTTAGAAAAATGTACTTTTTTTTTTCACAGAAAACCTTTCTTGATGCTCAATCTCTTCATAATAAAAGAAGCTGATAGCATCACAAAGGCATTCTATTCTACAAACATGAGGTTTCTTCCTCAAATTTTCCATTATTTTCTGCTACTTTACCACACATCTGCCAACCTGATGAAAAGCCATCGGGGGAGCAGTTTATTGCTAGTTATTTAGACTGGGCTAACTTTACTAGCCAAGAGACAATCAGAAAGCCACCATACCTTAGCTCCTCTAGAGTGTTTATTGTACTCAGTCAGCCCTATAATCCAATGGGGGTGGGGGGTGGCAATGGGGGGAAACAAAGACAGATCTTTCTGTGATAGCCGGGACATTGTCTTTCTTGACATCTGGGTTGCTGGTAGGCAGGATATCCTGCCAAATGCAATACGACTGTGTGACCCACCTTGTGACTAACACACACCCCTGCCTGTTTAAGGAACACAGCACAAATAGGTGAAGGAAGGGCTCTCCGGGCTGGTGACTCCAAATACCTGTCCCGTAAGAGAAAACACGCATGCCCGAGTTTAGGTGAGTAGCTCCCTGATTGGATAAAGGAAAGCATATGAGAGTAACAAATGCAATTTAGCATACAAAGTCTTTCCTCATCAAACCAGAGGAGTAACGGATTAAACCACCTGGCAATCTTGGCAGGCAAAAGGAAAATCTTAGCTGTGACAAAACAAAACAGGTGTACAGGTATAAAACTTTTGCTTTTCAATAATACCCCTCTCTTCAGTGGAATGCTTTGACAGGTGCAGAAGTTCGAGTTACAGTGTGGAAGTGGCAAATAAATACACAGCATTAGTGTCTGACGTGCTTGCTGAGGAACCCGGGATGTTAATAACTGGCAAGGTACACTAATCTCTGATTGCAACATTTGGTTTACCTTAATCTGGAGGGACAGCTGTATTAAAGAGGGAATTATACTAATCAGTTCAAGGCCCTTGCATATAAAACTTCCCATTAGGCTTAAAGTACAACAGCTTATGTTCATTCTCTAGGAGCCCTACATCTGGTTCTGAATAAGGCTGCCTCTCATTTGCAAGGTACAAACTGAAAACAAGGAGGGGGGGGGGGGGGGCGGCCTGACAGTTGCTGGAGGATGGGTGATAGAAGAGTAAGCTACTAATTCTTTGAAATTTTTAACAGCACAAAACTAGCTTCAAGGCATCTTAATACCTAAAAAAGAAAAAAAAAAAAGGAGGGGGGAAAGGCATGTGTTATCAACCCTAGGCCATTTTTTCCTGTTACCGGAGGTGACCAACATAAAATAAAATTGATGATGTCAGTCAAAAACAGCTAAGCACAAAGCTAGTCTTTGTTATCTTAAGTCAGAAGGTATGATAGGCCATGCCATATGGCTCTAATCCTCCTATATCTTCCATCACCTAACAGGAAACCTTCGTGTAGCATGACCTTATTTGGCTGGTCCCAGGTTAGGGCTGCCCAAAGGGGATTTTTCTGTTTCTGCTATATCCAAAGGTTTATGTTGATTTTTTTTGAGCCCTGCAAACTATAAATCCGACTGATTACTCTGCACTCTTTTGCTTGACTGAGCCTTTACAATCAGACATCCCCGTTAACAATAAGCTCCTAATGAATCAAACATCTATGGCATTAGTTTCACCTAGCTGCCTCTTTCCCAAGCACTGCAGCTCTTTGTCAGACCTGGTTTGATGAGAAAAGCTAGTGACACTTGGTGCACCTATTGATAAACAATTCAGTAATGAGGGGCATAACAAAAATTACCTAAAACAACCTGATTAAAAATGACAGGCAGAGACTACCACATTGCTGCATAGTTAAGGTAACTCTTATAGGAACTGGGGAGCAGGTAGAAGGGGAGTGGAAGAATTAAGTAGAATGGAATTTCCTTCTTCACCATAGAGTTTAGTTCTGATTATATTTTTTTAAGCAGAGATTAAATCCATTCAGTGAAAAATAAAAGTCTCCCTCAGGTTATAGGATGTGTTTGTACATGCTAGGAAGTTGAGAATTCAGTGAGGTTGCCTTTCTACTTCTGGAGATGAACTCCCTGCTATTTCTAATTAAACTTTCTGAATAGCCAAACTAATATCTAGACTTTCACTTTCTCTCCTTAAACGTGAGCTTAGTTATTAAGAAACTCAACAGTAGAAGCGCTACTAAAAAGATAAGTAAAGCGTGGGAATGAAAAGGGCACTTCTTAGACAAAAGAGAGAGAGAGAGAGAGAGAGAGAGAGAGAGAGAGAGAGAGAGAGAGAACAAAGTGGAAAAAACCTTTGAGACGGTAGAACATCCCAAAGAGGGAAAACTACACCTTGAAAAGAACATAGAAATTCCCCTCGTGTGGGTCACCCAGAAGACCTTTTGCAACTTGGAAACAAAGTTTTGCACAGGGGAGGCCAGGCATACATGAAAGCTTGATTCAAAGACAGAAATGTGTGGGTTTCACATTGGTGTGGCAGCATGTTGGGAGGATTTCAATCAGTGCACAGATGCACTTGAAAATCAAATATGGACATGGGGAATGTTTTTGGAGATAGAAAATGAGTGCTGATGACATGTTTATACTTTGCAGATGGATCCAGTACAAAACCATTTTTTGTAAAGAAACAATATCCACCATTTGCTGCTTTTTGAGCAGCTACAAAATGGTGGCACAAAAACCGAATAGACACACACACCACACTCCACCTGTTCCTTGATCTTGCAACTGTCCTCCATCCTGAATGTAATCATTCACTTCTGTGCTGTATTTTTCACGAATGCCATCCAAAGGGATTCAAAAAAGAAATGTAATACTCAAGTATTTCAAAGCTCCAGAAGTTATTTGAAAACTCTCATGCTTTAGATTGAAAAGGAGGAAAGGAGAAATAATATAAAGAAACAAAGGAAGAATCACATCGTTAAAAACACACCTAATTGGGAAACTCTTAAACTATGATGTTATATCAGTACTGGGATGGTCTTTCCCTGTATTTACCCTTTTCTTGATCACTGGTATCAGGTGTATTACAGTTTATACCACCTGAACAAGATAAGTACCAATCATAATGCTTCCTGTAGAACTTAACACAGTATTGGCTTTCAATATTTTCCCTATTATTTTTCATTTACTTATAGTTATATGCAATTACAACAAAAAGTATGTGATATACATCCTTAAGGAAATTATCTAAAGAACTATGGAGAATGTTGTTGAGGAAAATGTTTATAGACTAAGGGGCTGAGGGTGTGCTGGAGTTAACTCCAATTGGCTCTCACAAGCCAAACATTAAATTTTCAGTGTGAGCATTTTATATCCCAGAAATTGGCAAATGCTACAAATCAGGGTTTGATTTGTTGTTTTGTTGATCATCTAGAATTAAGAAAGCTATGGAGAAAATGTTAAAAATGCAGATTAAATTTGCTTGGTAAATATGCTTTTTTTTGAAGAGCCAATCATTAAACATTTCCCAGCACACCCCCTGCTAAGGGACATTAACAGAAGATGCCTATGAATCGATTTGTTATTACTGAGGAAGAGACAGCACTTCATAGAGAATAGAGAATGCTGGAACCAGGAAGAACTAAGTTCGAGTTCCCCTTCTGACACGTACAGGCTGTGTGATTTGGGGGAAGTTACTTAACCTATCAGGACTCTAAGCAACTCTTCAGGATCAAGAGGTGCAGAGAAGGGGCAAACCTGCATTGGTTAAGGAGATTTCTCATCTGGAAGTTCCCTGTATCAATGAAATCATAGGTCCAGTCTGTATCCTCTTGATAATTTCAATTGGTAGCTCTAGGACAAGAGAAAATTTTCCAATTCAGGAATGGAGAGATTACATATCAATCAGAAAAGGTAATACAAATCTATGCATTTCTAGTAACAGAAACAAGAATAGAATATTAGACGTTAGATATGTGCAATGGTTAGCCATAATAAAAAAATTGAACAAGTGATTACAGAAAATATCATCATATAAAATATTTTATGGCTTCCAAAGATTGTCTAATAAATAAAGTTATATTTTCTACATAGCTGCATAGTCCAAAAAAAGGTTCTCTAAGACAGGTTCTTTCCTCTTAACTTACTGAGACATCCTAGATACCAAAGTTAATTTGGCAATCATTAAATATTTTCTAAAGAATTAGAAACTGAATGTGAGAAACTTCTGTCACCAATGATCAAATAATCAAAAATTAGATAGTAAAGTCTTAAAACTACATACAAAGCTGCAGGTACTTCTGGCATTTGACCTAACATAAGTCTGTAATTGTACATACATTCTGGAATTCTAACACCTTGTTATCATCCTGGAGGTAACAAATGCTTATGTTCACTCATCTAAATAAAGTTAGTCTGTGACTCTACTGCTGGATTTGTCAAGAGTGTGAGTCAGCCCCAAAAGTTTCAAAATCCATAATTATTCTGAATGAAGAACTATGTATGCCACCATTTTTAGTAACCAAAAGTTTTAGTCCAACGTCTAATATCTTTAGCTCTGGAAAAAAGGTTAGTCATTTACCTATCTGTATACCCTCATTCAAACTGTCATATCATCAAGAAAAAAGAAACTGTGTTCTTTTAAGTAGACTGCATATTAAAAATCTATGTGCCTTCATGTACTCTCAAATATGATTAAAAGCAACAAAATACTGGTCTAGGAGTCATCTAGGAGGCATGATATGGTAAGAATAGTATTGAATTTGGAGTCAGACAACCTGTTTGAATCTTGATTCTGCTTCTTATTACTTGTGTGAACTTGAACCACGGTCCTCACATTTATATAAGGCAATATTGCCAGAACAGTGTTTATCACATAACCAGGTGGAGAAGAGAAACCATAGACCATCAGCTCTTAACCTAGGTATCCGTGGATAGATTTCACTAACCTCTAATTGAAATTTAGCAGTTCATATAATTACTTTTTAAAAATTATTCTAAGAAAGGGTCCATAGGTTTCAGAAGACTGCCAAAGTGGTCCACACCCAAAAGGGTTAAGAACTCCTCTCCTAGACCTAGAAATGCCTTAGGTTGAGCTGTACTTAAGATTAATTTTGGAGGCCTACTTTCTACTCTCTACAAAAACTCACTGCCTGTTATTCTTCTTTGACTCACTGTAAGAACTGATCATAGAATTATAACTTTAGAGTTCTAACAGACCTCAAAAGCCATTTAATTCAATCTCCTCCCCCCACCCATTTTATGTATGAGTGAAGTGAGGCCCAGGACTGTAGTATACCTCTCCATTACAACCAAGGTGGAAAGGGACAAAGATATCATTCCAGCCAGGACCAGAGGCCTAGATAGTAGATCTCTTGACATCATGATTTCATTGAGGATCTTTGGCCCTTGACTTTGCATGCAGGAGAATCATCTGACTGTGAATCACGTCCCACATCTTAGATTAAGGCCAAATAAATGGCACCAAACATCAGATATTTACAAATCCAGAGGGCTGCTTGATCGTTCTGCTTCCCTAAATGTGGAAAAATAACTGTTATTTATTCTCCATCAGTGCTTAAGTTTTTAGGATGGAAATCAAAGTCAACCAATCCTTTTTGTCCTTGTTCTACGACTAGCAAATTTCACCCTCTTCCTCCTCCTCAACTAATGCCTATCATTCAGAATCAGTGGCTGCATGGGTGAAAACCCATCTATTTCTATCAATCAACAGACATTTATTATGTCTCCTATGTATCAGACACTGTTCTAGGTACTGGGCATGCTAAGACAAAAGTGAATCTTCCCACCATGGAGAAACTTACAATAGGTTAGGTCCCCCATAGGTCTTCCCCATCCACCTCAGCCCCAAACCCCCTGAGTGTATACTGTCCTCCCTGTCCATTATGCCCATTGGATCTCTATTATATTGTCAACAAAGCACACTGCATGTTTGACATTTCCTCTCTTCCTGACATCACACAAACCTGGATCCATCCAAAGAGATTCCCCTCTGACCATCCTCTCTGGTCCTGGATGGAGCATCCTCCTTTGAGATCCATCCCTCTGTCTGAAGGAGGCCATCTCCAGTCCTCCTGATATATATCATGCCACTGGATCCAGATAACTCCAGAGGAGACAGTGAGACTAGTGACCTTGGACAGCCCTGACTCACTTAAATTTAATTCACTTGCAAGTCATGGCATCATCTTTCTGATGTCATGGTCCTCTTCAAAAATGAAAGACAAACAACAATATGTCCACATGACCCTACCTAGAACCTTATCTGTCCCCAATCTCTTCCCTCATGCTTATGAAGAACTTGAATATATACAATGATGACCCTCAAACACCCTGGTTTCTAATTTCATCTTTCTTCTAAACTCCCATCACCTATACCTTCATTCTAATTCAGTCACATAACAAAGATGGTCACCCTTGATTTCACCACCACCCATAAGTCTTCTGCCTTTATGACCAGAACATTGAAGTTTTTCTCCCTGACTAAAAATAATCTACTTTTCTGGGATTCTCTTTCTCCTCTTCTTTTTGGACCTATTTGGCTTCTTCACCATAGCCTTCCATTTCTCCACTACTATCCACTCTTCCAGTCTATTCACCAGTTCTAGCCTCACTTCCCTCCCTTTGTAGTAATCTGTACCCTATTGTTAAGCATTTAAACTATACCTCTTCTTTTGTCTTTAAATCCCAAGCCTGTTTATCCTATCATTGCCTATACTTTACCAAAACTTACCCCTTGGTTAATCCTACCATATGCCTTGCCTGTTCCTGCTACTGCCTACTATACCCCACTACAAGAAGTCATACAACCATGCCAACTGGTTCCACTTACAGATTCATGTTATTTAATCTCAACTGGGCCCTCCCTAATGTATGACAGGCCTTTCATGCTTCCCTGATTGGTTCTTTTTTAGATTCCCAAAAGCAACTGTTCCAAACTTTTTCTGTCCTCCAATAGTCCGCTCTACCACCTCCCCCTTCTCTCTCAAAAGAAGACTCAGCAAAGAAGTACTTTACTGAGAAAATAGAGGCTACTCCTTCTGAGCTCCTTGTTGTCCCCTATACTACCCCCTATAATATCCTTCAATATTTCCTCCTCCTTTGTGCTAATGCATGATAAAGATGGCACTCTCTTCCTTGTCAAGACAAACCCTTGAGTTTACCCCATCTCAGCACTTTTAGGAGGTTGTTACTTCAACCACAGCTTCCTATCCACAGACTCCTTCATAGATGTTTTCAAGTACTTGAAGGACTTTCATGTGGAAGAGGGATTAGACTTGTGACCTAAAGGGCCAAACCAGAAAGAATGGGTAGAAGTTTCAAAGAGGCAAATTTAGACTTAATGTCAAGATAAAATCTCAGCAATTTGTGCTATCTAGGCCTCTCTGGTAAATGTGCAAGACAATCCTTTCCTAAGAAACTGTAGGATATGCCTGTCTACATCCAGAGTACACTTAGCCAGCAAATACATAGGCTGTAGTCCCATAGTTCAGTCTATGCTGAAAGGTTATATATCAAAAAAGTTTTGAACAACCCCCCGACACTGACCAGGTCTTCATGTAATTTTGGGACTAAAATTGAATAGAATATTGATCAAAACAATAAAATGTAAAATCTGCTTTCTATCTACACTTATATCACAGCCCCCACCCCGTAGTGGATTCTATTCTCTCGGGTTACTTCCAAATGCATTCATAAATTCAAAGACTTAGCACAAATTGTTTATTATGCATAAAGTAAAGCAAAAAGGAAATTAGATCAAACTCTAATGTTCAGAAACATTCGTCTCCAAGAAAACCCTTATCTTATTCTACTCCTAAATCTTTGGGTGTGAAAAAGGAGAATCACAACCATATATGTCCATGATTTGGGGAAATAAACGGATGGAAGGAGTGTGTACTCTTCATTTCAAACACATGAACTAAAAAAATATGGGAAAACAAGGAAGATAGTGTGCAACTGCTACTCTCCATCTTAGACTCATGAAATAAAAAGAAAATCAGATTTCCCAGGCTGCCACATTGAAAGGAATTCTCAAGATCCAGCAGCATCAGCAACCCTGGATCTTTTGGACTCATCATATTTCCCAAGGTAACTATCTCTTTTCCCGGTTTAAAGGTTTTCCTTATGGTGTCCCATCTTCTGGCTGACAGAGGTCATGGTGTCTGCTGCTCTCCCAGTCAAGTCAGCCATTCCCCTATCTTTCCACTCTAAGAAACTCAAGTTACAAGATCAAAGAAAGGAAGAAGTCAAATAAGTCACAGCAACATACAGATGATTCCCCTTTATCCTATCACGTTATTTCTATAGCACACACAGGGAAGGACAGTTTCTTCTCTCCTTTATCTGTCCTAGAGAAACTCAGGGTAGTCTCATTTCCAGCGATGATAAAAGTCTGTTCCCTCTACCTCCCACTATAAAATGTTTCCTGGGCCTTAGGAAAAGGATATACAAACCTTAAAGCACCATATGAATGCTAGTTTTTGTTGTTGTAATACCTACCAAGATGGAAAAAAGTAAAACAGAAGGACTGGATATACATACATAAGGGAAATTATTCTGGTAATAGTATAAAAAATGGACTAGAAGAAGCAAGAAGACATAGTTAAAAAAAAAAAAGGCTACTGCAATAGGCCAGGCAGATCCCAGTTGACCTTGAAAAGTTAATGCCATTTTTAATGGCAATTTTAATCAAGGGATACCTTAGATACTAGAAAACATTGGCTCAGTGAGTGAATGTTTCAATTACATTGGTAATATTAACATATCAGATACATTATTAAATTGCAAATGTGACATCTGAATAATTTTACTATAATAATTTTCAACTCTGGGCCCAACTCATTGTCTAGCTGATGTGTTTCATGTTTATGTAGATGTGTTTATATATGTACAGATGGACTAGCTCATTTGCATCACATAAGGTATGCGTTATATCCTTGTCATCCACTTGGTTTTCCCTTATAGATTACTAAGCTGATCTCTCTTTGAGATGGCCAGTGCATCTCCTTTGTGTTGTGTCAAACATGATAGAGTGTTCCATAAATACTGTTGCTGATAACAAAATAGATTCCCCAAGTCTTTTACAACTTGTCTCTAAGCTGCTTTTCTAGCCTCATTAGTCATCTCTCTCCTCCATGTAATCAATGATCCAACCTAAGCAGACCTTCTTGTTGCTCCTCAAGTATGATACTCCATTTCCCATTTCTGTGCCTTTGCCCTGGCTCCCCCAACCCCTCCCCATGCCTAGAGTACACTCCCTCCTTCCCTCTCCTTGAACACCTAGTTTCCTTCAAAGTTCACCTTGTCTTCTGTATTCTACATGAAACCTTTCCTGATCTCCCTTCTAGCTGCTAATCCTTCTCTCCAAAATTATCTTAGATTTATCTTGTATAAATATATATGTACACATATGTATGTGTATACATATGTATATGTGTATATAATATGTACACATATATGTGCATATGTTTGTTGTCTTCCTTGATATTATGCTAGTTTCTAGAGGGTGGGGACTATTTCATTTTTGTCATTGCATACCAGCACAGTGCCTGGTACATAACAAACAATTAATAAATGTTTGTTGGATGATTGATTGACTGATTCTTTTTTACTTTCTCATAAGTTCATTTTGTTTTATATTGCTTTTTATAATTTAAATGCAAGTTTTGCTGATAGCATCCAAATCATTCATGCAGCAAAATATTCAAAGACACCTACTTTGACTTTACCATTACCCTGCCCAGTCTCAGTCTGGCACTGGGAAATAAAGCTATGCAAGTAAGCCATGACCCAGGAAATCAGCCCTATACAAACTATAGATCAGTCTGTAGCGATTTGAAGGAGTTAGGGGTCTGTGAGGTGTTATACCCTAGAAAAAAAAAGGGAAGCTAGAGTCCTTTTTCAAGAAATAGTTCTACTATAAGCAGACTTAAAGCAGCACTTTTTGCACTGCCAAAGAATTGGAAATTGAAGCTATGCTTATCAAGTGGGGAAGGGTTGAACAAGTTGTGGCATATGATTGTGTTGGAGTACAATTGTGCTATGAGAAATGACAAGGAGGTGCTTTCAGAAAAACATGTCAGGACCGATATGAATTGATGCAAAGTGAAGTGGGCAGAACCAAGAGATCATTGTACACAGTAACAGCAATATTGTTATGATGATCAACTGTGAAAGACTTAGCTACTATGATCAATACAATGATCCAAGAAGATTCCAGAGAACTTGATGGAAAAATGCTATTCACCTCCAGAGAGAGAACTGCTGAACTCTGAGTATACATTGTAGTTTAATTTTCTCATTTTTTTTTGCAATATGACTAGTATAGAAATATCTTTCCATGATTTCACATATATCGATTGCCTTCTCAGTGGGTGGAAGATGATTGGGAGGAAGGGAGAGTTTTGTGAACTCAAACTTTAAAGGCAAATAATGTTAAAAATAAATGATAATTTAAAAAAAACATTTGCTGAGCTTCTGTTATGGGCTAGGAACTGTACTAGAAGGTGAGAATACCAATGAAAAGAATGAAATAAATAAGTAGCAGTAAGAGCAAGGGACACAAGAGTGAGAAGGTAAAAGGCGACCAAATAAGGTAAGAACAATTTCCTGCTTATTTGGACTTCAACCAGAGGGGTGGGGAAAAAAACATCCAAAGCAGACTTTAGCCCACTGGCTTACAAAATTGTAAATGACATATGTAATGTTTTGCCATCCAAGGAACAAACTGTTTAACAAGCTTGTTCCCAAGTATACCAAGGCAAATAAATACAATTCAAAATATGAATAAGCATTATATCAGTGATCCCAACATCGTGATATCATTAGTCCCATTCAAAAACAAAAGAAGAACAAAAACAGTATGTAATAAGTTAAGAAAAATAGGTGCGAACCAGATTTGCATGCCAGCAAATGTTAACAGACTTTCATTCATCTTTTACATTCTTTCTATCTTCTTTCATTCACAGAACCCTGGCTTCCTCAAGAAGACATCTCATCCCTGGGCTCCTTCTTTAGACCTGGGTGTAGCTTCTCTCATACCTACTTATTTTTTCCCAGAGGCAATGAGGTTTTTGAACAAGGGAATGACAGTCATACCTGTGCCTTAGGAATTTCTTTTTGGCATCTTGCAGAGGATGCATAGTAAGAAAAAGAGAATGGAAGTAGGTATGCATTTTATCAAGATCTTACAGTGATATCCACAAAGGGAAAGGGAGGACTCAACTAGAGTGTAGAGAATGGGATAATGAAGGAGAGGTCATGAAGTTAGAACTAGCAAGAGTTGTCCTGATAACTTGACAAGACAACTGATTGTCAACAGGGGATAAGGGAGAGGAAAGAGTGGAGGATGACTTGGAGGTTACAGATACGAGTAACTGGAAAGATAGTGGTGCCCTCAACAGAGATAGAATAGTATGGATGAGGGACAGGTTTAAGGGATGAAGAAAATGAATTCTACTTTGGATATGAGCTAAAGATGTCTATAGGACATTTAGGAAGAGATACAGAAGAAGTAGTTAACAATCTGAGAATGGAGTACAGGAGGGAGGTTAGGACTGGATATATAAAATATATGATTTATCTCTATGGAGAGGATACATGAAGCTATAGGAAGCAATGAGATCTCTAAGAGAACATTATAGATAGAGACAAGGTCTTGGGGAACAACCAGTGGGTGAGGTCCTGAAATGAATGAGGATTCCGGAAAGAAGGAAAAGTACAGGCAGGTAGGAAGAGAACAAGTAGAAAGCAATGTCAGAGAAGCCAGGCAAGGAGACAGTGTCCAGTAGAAGGAGGTGGTAAACAGTGTCCAAAGCTGCAGAGGGGTCAAGAAAGGTGAGAACTGAAAAAGATTATTTGGTTTTAGGGTTTGTAGTCAGCACTCTTCTCAGTGTTTTTCATCATTTCCCAGATTCAAGAAACATAGAATATGCTGCACTTGAACTCAATAAATTGCCAGCATTCCTTGTTTAAAAAAAAAAAAAGGTTGGGTGGCCAGGTAGCACAGTGAGTAAGAGCACCGGCTCCAGTGTCAGGATGACCTGGAGATCGAATCCCGGGCTCAGATACTCAGCACCACACCCAGAAATAACTGGCTGTGTAACCTTGAGCAAGTTACTTAACCCCAATTGCTTAAAAAAAAAAAAGTTTAGTTCATATAGGTCTTAGATAGAGTATTCCAAAGTATAAAGGCTTGTCTCAATTTCAGCCCCCAGTGGTTGTCTAAAAATTGCACAAGGAAAATTGTAGTCTTCCATTTTTGTTCATTATTCACATTGATCGGCCAACAATTTGTTGGCAGGGTGGAGGCAACCACCACTACCACAATTGAGGAACAAAATAAAAAATGTAGAGAATTGTGAGGAAAGAGCTTCCTCAGATGTCATGGATCAGCCTTGAGGGATATAGTTATCTTTACTGTGGGCTCTTAGACAGGATCCCTGTCCCTCAAGATATGAAGGTAACAGCCCTTGTTCCCTGACTATATAAACTTGGAACTCATCTGTATAGAAATGATACATGAACCTTTGGAGCTAATCCCCAAGATTATCCCCAAGAGATGAGGTATACATATATATATATGTATATATGTATGTATGTATACACATACACAGAGAAAAAGAGAGAGAGTGCCCTGGAAAGCACTCAGGGAGGCAGGAAAAAGTGATGATTCAAGACAGAAAACTAAGAAGGTCCCCTGAGAATCCTCTATACATGTACTGAAAATTTTATCAATTCCCATAGATTCATATATCATCTCTATGCAGGTGAATCACAACTTTATACATCCAGTCTCAATCACTCTCCTGAGCTCTATTCACACATTATCAATTGCCTTTTGAATATCTCCTCCTGGAGGCATCTTTAACTCATATCTTAAGTGGAACTCATCCCTCCCTCCTCAATCTAGACAAAACCTGCCCCTTCTCCTTTTTTTAATTTGTGTTGAAGCTATCCACTTTATGTACCTTTCAAGTCCCCTGTATTTTTACTTCAGAATCATCGGTCATCTAGTCAAATTCATGCCTGGGAGGAATTCCCACTATAACATAGCAAACAAGTGGTTATCCAATCTCTTTATGAAGGTTTCCAAAGAAAGGGAACCAGCAACCCCTTGAAACAATCCATGCTATTTGTGGACAGTTCTATTCGTTTAGGAGTTTTTCTCACAGCACACCTAAACTTGCCTCTTTCCCACTTCTACACATTGCTCGTGGTTTTGTTTTCTAGAGCAAAGCAAAAAAATAAAAATAAAAACAAGTCTAACCCCTACTCTACAAGATAGTCCTTCAAATGGTCGAGGCTATCATGCCCCTCCCCACCAGTCTTCTTTTTTCCAAACTAAACATCATAGTTACTTCAACTCTTCTTCATATGATATGAAATCAAGGTCCTTCACCATCCTGGTTAAACTCTTCAGAACATTCTCCAGTTTTTCAACATCTCTCTTGAACTGTAGCACCCATAAGTGAATACAATACTCTAGATGAAGTCTGATAAGGACAGAGTACAGTGGGACTGTCACCCCTGGAAGCTATGCCTTTCTTAAGGCAACCCAAGATTACCTTAACTTTTTTTTAGCTATCACATTGCTCACTTATATTAAGTCCCTGTCTGCTAAAACTTCCAGATTTTTCGGACAAATTGATATATAACTAAGCCTACCCCTGTCTTATACTTAGGAAGTTAATTTTTTTATCTGTAAGTGTAAGTTTTTGCATTTAACCCTATTCAATTTCATCTCAATGCTCTAGTCTGTCAAGATTTTTTGTATCCTGACCTCTATGTTAGGTGTCCAATCTAGCTTTGTATAATCTAAAAATTTGATAAGCTTTCCATCTATGTTTCTATCTATATATTATCCAAATCATTGATAAAAATGTCAGTGCCTCAAGGCCAGGTATAAATTCCTTTGCATCTGACCATCTAATCAGTTCCAAAGCTATCTGATTATATTATTTTCTACTCCATATCTCTCTATCTTCTCTATAAGAATAGTATGAGATACTTTATCAAAAGCTTTGCTTAAATCTAGGTGAACTCTATCTATAATATTGTCCTCATCTACCAGCTTAGTAGTACTGTCAAAAATGGTATTGAGGTTCAACTGAAAGGACTTGTTCTTGATAAAGTCATTTGGGCTCTTTAATTAATCACCATTTCTCTCTTCAGCTGTTCACCAAATATTTCATTTATCATCCTTACTAGAATTTTTCAGGAATCAGAGGTAAGCTTACTATCTAATAATTGGCAGAATATATTCTTTTCACTTTAAAAAAATTATAATGTTTATTCCTTCTCTAATTTTGTGGCAATATTCCTGTTTTCCAATCTCTGATATATTTAAAGGGACACTGTCATTGACTGATTACTGAGCCACTGCCATCTGCCAGTTAAAGGCTCTGATTCCTCAAAGTGCTCCCAAGGTTTCATTGCTTTTCTGGTTAAACCTCTTCTCTGTTATACCCAGGCCCAGAGGTGTGTCTTAATTCTTTCGACAAATCCCAACACATTGCATCAACCAGTTTCATCCAATGACTTGAGATACTTCATGCCTTATAAACTAATTAACTAAGTTGCCCATACTTATCTTATGTGTTTGTTTTGTTCATTGATTATTGCAAGTATTTAGGATTGATCAACATCTATTTTATCTTTGATTGATTCTGTAGCTCAAAGAAATACCTTTTACCTGATAAAGGTATCAGAGTAAAGAATATCTTGTTAATCATATTAATTGGGACTGGAGTAGTCTGACACCCCTCCTAAACATGTATGTTTATAAATTTTCCATAAAGGATCCATGTTGTAGGCCTTCCTCTGGAGCTTTAATATTTTATTGCTAGTAGTGCTGCACAAGGATTGTCTATCTATGGGATCTCCCCAGAGTTATGTTGGTAAGTGTTTAACAACTGACTCTCAGGGGAAGAAAATGTATGCACAACACATTTTAACACAGATTAACACATTAAACACAACTTTAACATGCATTTTTAACATTTTCTCCATCACATTCTTGCCTAGTCAAACAAAACAATAAATTAAGCCATGATTTGTACCATTCGCCAATTTCTGAGGTATAACTGCTCACATTGAAAATTTAGGCTCTCACTAGCCACTTTGAACACATCCCTCTATCTCTTCATTGTCACATAACAAAATCAGTTCGTTTTCTAGCAATGTCCTTAATGGTACTGTTAATATCACTTCACAGAATCACAGAATTTCAGTGCTGTAAGGGAACTTCATGGGTAGCTAGACTAGCCCATACCTGAAAAAAGAATCCCATCTACAAAATACATGAAAAGTATTAATTTCCCCTTTAATAAAATAGTCTACAGGGGCAGCCAGGTGGCTCAGCGAGTAAGAGCACCGGCTCCAGTGTCGGGATGACCTGGGGATCAAATCCGGGCTCAGATACTTAGCACCACACCCAGAAATAACTGGCTGTGTAACCTTGAGCAAGTTACTTAACCCCAATTGCTTTAAAATAATAATAATAAAATAGTCTACAATATTTCCAACAATATAAATCAAGCCTTTGACTTGAGTGAGAGTGAATGAGATATTTTCTCATGGACATTCATACCATAATATGCTGCAGTCTACTTAAGCCCATAATGTGTCTTTTCATTGCCCTTTGGATCACCTACAATCTTTATTCTTTTACTTTTTGTTGTATTCAATGGTAGGTATCTCTAGGAGATGCTGGTTTTAAAGAAATGAGGTTTTGCAATAGCAAACAATTTAGGATCATTGTAGTTTCTCAAATGCAGTCCTGCCTGATCTCCCACTAACTTCTGAGTCTCTCCAGTTGTCCGTTTGCAGTGCCTATTGAAGTAACTGCATTGGTGGACATAATATATAAGCCTAATCAGCTATACTAGTATTTACTAAAGGTTAGGAATCCATAATTATTCAATATGGTATAAAATTCAGATTAAAGGAGAGGGGCTGTGGTAGGCTTGACTCTAATACCAGTACATTCTTAGTTCAGACTGGATACTGGCATGAAATGAATCACTTGCCAATCACTGAACATTTAATGAAGTTTACTTTTCCCTAACATAGCAAGAATATGTAGCAAGGCTACAGTGACACAGCTTCTCTGGATGCAGCCCCCCTCGTTTCAACCTGGACGTAAGTCTGGTTAGTAAAAAGTCAGAGTATTGAAACTCATATGGTTTCAGACACCCACCAACTCTGAGAGGCCCAAACTAGAAGCTCTGGGGACTTTTTATGCTTCTTGACCAGGAAGCAGCATAAGGAAAACCAGGGCCAGACAGTAACTGAGAGAGAAGGAAGCTAGATCACTCAGGGAACCTGGGGTTGAAGGAAGTTGTATCAGGAAAATGCTGGTCCTGTCACAGGGGTAAGTCAGGTGGGCTGCTTCAGGTAGTGTGATGACGGTGTTGGCAATAATAAAATGGCATAAAGAACAAGTAGGTGTTGATCACACCAGCCAACTCAGTCTTTTGACTGATAGAATCATTCTGGACAGGAGACTATGGAAAACCCATCGGGCCATATAGTTCTACTACATGTTATCCCTGGGAGTCCCAGATCTCACCAGAACTTCCAAGACATCCCCAGGTAATACCTGTAAAATCCTAAATATTCTATGATGTTGATGGTCTTCTAGAGTTGATATCCCTCAGGTATAGAATGCTTACTCTTAGACTAAGTCCAATATTATAAACCCACAGTACAGGCAATCATCTGTGTGGTATGATATGAGAAATATTTAAAAAAAAAAAGGCTCCTCGTCCAAAAATATACCCCCACAAGCCTATTTTATTGCCTGATGTTCCATTATGAATTCATGAATGAATGGAAAAGCCTATCTTAAGCACTCGCCACATGTATCAAGCACTGAGCTAAAATCTGAGCATACAGATAAAAAAATCAGGACCCTCTCATTCTCAAGGATCTCACATTCTAAGGAGAGACTACATGTATAGGAGGGTTTGGCTGTAAGACAACGGAAACATCTAGTGGTCTTTAGAGTATAGTGGCAAGGCAGCTGGTTATATATCTTTTTTACAGTGTTTTCATTGATAAAACCATATCTTTTTTCTGACTTTGAACTATTAGACAATGCCAAGAACTTTTCTTTCTGAGTATTCTCGCATGACTGCTAAGAATCATGATATAATCTTTCACTAGAATTAAGCATTGTCCTCTGATAAAATGCAAATATCCCTGAAAAGAACAAACCATTAAGCCTTGATAGTCATTACCTTCTTAGTGTGAATTATTTTGTTAGTTCCTTTCTAAGTAGTTCTTCTGAACATAGGTCAGTTTTGGAGTTCTTCTCTTCATTGGATTTTTAAGCTTCTTTTACAATTCATCTTATTATTTTTTTAAGGTGTTATTTTCTTCAACATTTTTTGTGCCTCCTTTGCCAAACTATTGACTCTTTTTTTATGATTTTCTTACATCACTCATTTCCTTTCCTAACTTTTCCTCTACCTCTCTATTTGATTTTTAAAAATTTTTTGAGCTCTTCCGGGAATTCTTTTGGAGCCTGAGACCAATTCACATTTTTCTTTGAGGCTCTGGATGTAATAGTTTTGACTTTGTTGTCTTCTGAGTTTGTGTTTTGATCTTCCCTGTCACCATAGTAACTTTCCATGGTCAGTATCTTTTTTTGTTGCTGCTGCTTGCTCATTTTTCTAGCCTGCTTCTTGACTTTTAACTCTATGCCAAAGTGTCACTCTGCTTCTGGAGTGATGGGGACACCTATCCCAAGCTTTAGGGTTTTTTAGTGTGGCTGTTTTCAGAACTATTTCTGGGGACCTGTAAATTTTCAGTTCTTCCAAAGTGGTATGACCTAAGGCAAGGATCTGAAAGTGTTTGCTACTTCCCTGGCCTATGCTCTGGTCTGTGAACAACCACTCTTTTCAGTCCTAGAACTATGACCAGGATCCCCACCACCTTGTGGCCACAAGCTCTAATGTATTAACACTCCTCCATACCTTGGGACTGCCAACCAGAACTGCAACCCAGAGCCAAGTGGGCAATGCAACAGAGTCTTGCCCCCCATGCGTCACCAGTGCCAGCAAAGGGACTCCCATAATCTCCTTCTGACCTATTGTCTTACTCTGTTACCATCTGTAGACTGAGGAATCCAGAAGCCACCACTGCCACTACCAATTCAGTCGTCCCAGGGCCTGTTGCTTATTTTCTGGGTCATGAACTGTGCTGGCACAGCCTGCACTATTGTATCAGCAATGCCATATTCACAATGCCTATGGATATTACAGATATGCTGATATAATTATCCATCACACAATACATCATGCTTGCCATATGGGGGAATAAACTAGAAAATTTATTAAGATACCAAAAGACTGAGTCCCAAAACCAGAAAGTGAAAGCCATCAGAGTAGTTATGACATTGGCACAGGTAGATAAAGTAGAAAGCACCCACATTTTCAAGCCTTTAAAACAGAACAGGCTACCTCAGGCAAAGGTCCTCTTCTCCCCACTCACAGCAACCACCCAGCGTCCGGGAAGCACGCTCCCAGTAGCTCCGGCCCCTGGCAGTCCTCAGCAGGAGTCCTTAGCAGAAATTCTGGCTAACTCAAAAAGGGCTTCACGCTGCCGCTGCCTCTGCTGCTGCTGCCGCCGTCGCCACCACCGCCAGCCACCGCAGGAACTCTAGTTTGGCTTCCGCTTCCTCTTGCTCCGTCCCTTCCTGCTACGTCAGCAAGTCCAACGGGGCATGGAAGATCTTTAAATCCCATAACCCTTACAACTATGCTGCACTCTACTCTTACCCCAGTGCAACAAACCTTTCCTGCCAATCTTCTAAGTGGTCTTGGGCTGGAAAATTATTTCACCCTGTCCTTTTGTGGGTTCTGCCACTCCAGAATTTGTTTTGAGACATTACTTAAAGTTATTTGGAGGGAATTCGGGAGGGTTCAGACCTAGTCACTGCGTTTTCTTAGTCATCTTGGCTCTGACCCCAAATCAATGCCATAGGTCAATTTTGATAAAGGGATACTTTTAAAGCACTGAAATGTAATTTACTGAATTGATAGGAAATAGCTAGAAATGAGGTAAAAGTCAATCAACCAGTATTGCCAAAATACCTACTAGGTGTCACAGTCTGTGCTAGGTTATAGAGATACAATGACAAAAATGTCACAGTTCTTGCCCTCAACCAAAGTAAAGCAATCCCACAACAAACAGGACAGCCTCTACTGAAGAGTGTTACTTCTAGGAGCTGCTTGTGATCTTCCTACTTATTCCAAGCCTGGGTTTTCTTGCTGAGGCACTCAAGGGCTGTAGTTCTCATCGAAGAACAAGAAGACATTTCTGAAGGGCTTGAAGGTATTACACCTCAGAAAGAACACTTTATCTCCCAACTCCATACCTTTATACTGACTGCCCCCTATGTCTGAAATGTCCTTTCCTTCTTCACCTCCGGCTCCTTCAAGACTCAACTAAGACCCCGCCATTCTGCTAGAGGACCTGCCAGTCTCTCCAAGCCCATTGCTACTATCTTCCCTTTAAGATGACTTTCCGTCTTGCCTAGACATCTTTTATGCGTGCAGGTGTTGTCTCCTTCATTAGAAGCTGAGCTCCTTGAGGACAGGGATTGTGAATTGTTTGTGTTTCTTTTCTTTGTATCCCCAGGGCACAGCAGAGTGCCTGGCTCACAGTATGTCCTAAATAAATGCTTGTTTGCTAACTCTTGACTGAGAGACCCAGCTAGAATGAGAGCACTAGATTCTATGGGAAGGAGAGAGTGAGGATAAAAGGTCTTCAAATGGAAAATGGGAGGGTGCCCAAAAAAATGTATCTGTTCCATAGTGGTTCTTATGGAAAGCCCATGTTAGATCATTTTGAACCAAGTTCCTGAAATCTGCTTTAGTGGACCTCTGTTCTCAACAATGTAGTCTGTCTCAACAATTCAGATTGCAACCCATCCATACCTTCCTATACTGTTCCACTCTTGTCAATGTCTTCCTCTTAATCTTCCTCTAAGTCTCCTGACATTGTGTGGACATCAACAGAACCTACAAGCTGTTCATCAGTTATCCCTTGTTTCTATGACATAAAAGACCATCCCCTTCTTCTGCTAATGTATCTCTATCATATGTTATCAGAGACCATATGACCACATGATGGTCAGAAGAAGAGACATAAGGACACTGTCAAGATCTCTCTTAAGAACTTTGGACTTGATTGTGTGACATGGGAGACACTGGCACAGAAATGCCCAGCATGGCATGCCCATATCAGAGAAGGTGCTGTGCTCTAAGAACAAAGTAGAATTAAATTAGCTCAAAAGATGTGCAAGATGCACAAATTTAGAGAATCCACCCTAAATGTTCACATGAACTATTTCTGCCCCACCTGTGGTAGAATATTCCAAGTTCATTGGTTTGATCAGCCACAGTCAGATACACCATAACTGGATTCTAGCATAGTGATGTCATTTTGGTTCTCTTCAAGAACAAAGGACAACAGCTAACCAACCAACAGCTCTCTGATAATATTCTTTTCACTTCTTCTCTTGCAATTTTTATAAGATTATATATTGCAGGGGTGGAGCAGTGAGTAAAGCGTTGGCCCCTGAGTCACGAGGACCTGAGTTCGGTTCCAGCCTTAGACACTTAACACACACACACACACACACACACACACACACACACACACACACATACACACACAAATAAAAAAACTAGCCGTGTAACCTTGGGCAAATTACTTAACCCCGATTGCCCTCCAAAAGGCAAAAAAAAAAAGATTATATGTTGCAACCCATTCACTATGTGACTCTCCATTGCCCTTGGTGTGACCTATATAGCTTTGCATCTTTGGAGGCTATGATATTCTGCAACTTGCAACCAAAAAGATGGGCTTTTGTTTCAGGGCAAATATTGGGTTCATTAAAAGAACTATACATCTTCCTAAAGACAATACAGATTGCTTCCCTCCTTCTATTAAATTCAATCACCAGTTCATTGCTCATAAGCAGTGTGTAGCCAAGATATATCTACTGATGGACCACCACTATAGATAGTCCATCCAACAGCATATTACAGTCTTGAAAACAAATAGGCTTCCTCCATTCAATTTTTCTTTTATATAGCTAGCTTGGCCAAACTCTCTTGAGAAATCATGGATCTCTTTTAGGAGAGTCAGCAATATGCAATCAGTACCAAAAAAGAAAACTGGTAGGATCTTATCAGTTATAGAGAAGCCCTGTCCTAGATGTACTCTGCACTGGACATCCTCCATGATGCTGACAAGCACCTTGGGTGATCATGTGTTTTATTGGAATTGAGGTCGTCTGTAATACACTGTCTGCCCTATTAGAATAGAAGCTCCTTGAGAGCAGGAACTCTCTTACCTTTGTATTTATATTTCCAGTACCTAGCACAGTGCACCATATAAATGGATCATTTATTCATTCATACACATAAGTGTGTATATATATATATGTGTGTGTGTATATAATTAGTCATTGTGCTCTAAATCAAATACTATTAATAGTAAAAAAAAAAAAGTACAATAGTATTTTATGTCCTCTCTACCTTTTCTTCAAGTGTATAACTATAAAGATGTATTCCATTATAGAATATTAATCATGAAAGTTTATTTCCTTCTCACAACCTTATTAATCATGCCTTTGACACAAATGCTTATAAAGATTTTGTAGAGAAAGCAAGTTTATGGGTCAAGTGTTAGGCAAATTTTCTCAGGTGTCTTTTTGGGTAAAAAATAATGAAGTTTATGATTTCTTCCCAAATGTTTGATATTCCCTTCTAAGAAGCCATCCCTCAAAATTATGTCACCCTGAACTATCCCTGGTTCATGTGGGGTAGTCCACCTGCTCTTTCAATCTTTTTTTATTTAATGCTATTTCTTCTTCCTCATGAGTCATATTGAGCAGAAAAATACAGGCATATTATCTCTGGCTACATAGCAGGTCCTGAAGGGTCCACCTTTTCAGGAGTTTTGTCACATGACTTAAAGTTGCTACAACAGTAGCCCTAAAAGAATAGATTTTAAGTCACCAAAACAATGGCATCCACCTAATTTTATCAGTTTCCCATTCCTTCCCTCTGCCTTCCACAAACACCCAATAGATCTTCCAGTAAGAGCTTGATGGATGTAGATAAACTATTCAGTCCACTTCTTTGCAATCACTATCACATTATTCAGAAAAAGATCTCTATGTTACTTGAGTGACAAGTCATGGCTTGCCCCATTTCTGGGAACAGGATGAGGACAATCAAACGGAACATTAAGAAGTTAACAAGCCCTTTGGTTTCTATTCAAAGGAGAGGGAAATCAGGCATCCTCTCTAGTCTGACAGAGAAAAATTAAAATGATTTATAAATTTTAATTCATAAATTATAAATAAATAAATTATACATTCAACCGCATGCTTGTAAGTGCTTTTTATCTGATCAGAGCACCATCTCCAAAGCCTGACAGGGAAAGAGCTGCTCAATAAAATAAAGAGATGAAGTCAATGTTCTGGAACAGGAGGACTCATTTGGGCTGTGAAAGGCTCTAGAACTTCTAGTGCAATCAGAGCATTTCAATAAATTACTTTGTGATTTAGCTTGAGTATTTTACATATGGTTTTGTTCAGCTGTCTTTTATCAACTTGTAGTCTTAAATAATTTGTTTTATCCAAGTATATATCTCATACATTGTAATTTGTATGTTGAATATATTCCATAGTAATTAGGAAGAGGGAAGAAATTTCATTTCTGAAGATTCTACCTGATCCTTCCAAACACATCAGTTACTGATTATTTGAAGGACATACTAGGACATAGTTTTTTTTAATCATATTCAATATTCATCTAAAACAGCTTGTAAATGAAATTTGACTTCTGAGTTCTAGGATAGTCCTATAAAATTCTTCAGTGAAAAGAAATATTCAAAAAGTACTTAATTTTTGGTGAAAGTTTCTTGCTCCAGATCAGTTTCTAAAACAATTCTAGTCAGCTAGAAATGCATTGAGAATCCCTGCTTAGAATCTCAAATAATTCCTTCCTATTCATTTATTACCTCTCTAGCGAGAGAATGTACAGTAACTAGAATTTTATACAATTAGTGCTCTGAGAGTGCTTTAAATGCAAACCTGTAAGAGGAAAGTAAAAACAAATCAAAGTTAATTGTGACTAGCTGGAACAAAATGCTTAAATCAATATGAGGACAGCTCATCTGCTTGTCATTTACCCATTACCTGGGAGACGAACACCTCCTGCTGTGTATGATTTTTGATACTGAGTTACTACTTACTGCCTTCGATTCTGCAGATACAAGCTAAGTCCAGACCATCTCTGATTCCCTATCTCATTAGGCTGTTTGTTTTTCATAACCTCTTCTTTTATTCATTCTTATTTATTTCTGACTTGTGTATTTCTCTTTGCAAAACAAGTATGTGTGCAAGGAAAACTGTGGTGAGAAAGTTAGAGAAAAAACAAAGAAGGAAGGAAGGGAGAGAAAGAGAGCGAAGAACGAGAAATAGAGAGAGAAAGGAAGGAAGGAAAGAAGGAAAGAAAGAAAGAAAGAAAGAAAGAAAGAAAGAAAGAAAGAAAGAAAGAAAGAAAGAAAGAAAGAAAGAAAGAAAGAAAGAAAGAAAGAAAGAAAGAAAGAAAGAGGAAGGAAGGAAGGAAGAGGAAGGAAAGAAAGAAAAAGGAAGGAAGGAAGGAAGGAAGAAAGGAAGGAAGGAAGGAAGGAAGGAAGGAAGGAAGGAAGGAAGGAAGGAAGGAAGGAAGGAAGGAAGGAAGGAAGGAAGGAAGACCTTTTTAAAAAATGCCTAGACCAGGTACCAGGAACTTGTTATTTCCTCTCAACTTGTCTTGACATTATTTGAGAATTTTAGAAAAACCAAAAACCTACTCCAGAACATAGAAGTACTCCAGTTCTAATGGGAAATTTGGACATAACTCATGTCAGAAGATTTCTACAAGAAGATATAGGTAGATATATACACATATATGTTGTGGGCATGCACACACATATATACATACACATATTTATATGTGTGCATGCCTTGTTATACACACTGTAAATGTATATGCACGCTTGTATATGTTGACATGCATATAAATCTATATATATATACATGCATGTTTATATTTGCATGTTTCATAAAGTATGCTTTTAAAACATGATAAGTGCTCAAGGTTAGAAACAAAAGCTTCTTCTCTCCTCCCTTTTGCTTGTTTCGAATGCAATGCCTTAGGAAATCCATTAATGAAAGGGTACTTGTATGACCTTGTAGAAATATAGCATACATGGTCATGAGTTGGTAGAAACAACAGAATTTCCTCAGAATTGGTCTCTCTGGCTGTTGAAGGCCATGCCTTTTAGCACTCATGAATGAAGATTCATTTTAATGTAGAAGGAAGACTCATTTTAATGTAGAATGAAGAAAAAGGTGTTTCTAAAACTACCCTGGCACTTTACAAATTCATTTTATTGTAACCCTGCATTGCAAAACCAGATGTAAACTTCTATCTGCAACTGTGGGTTGGTAGACATTTTTAAGAGAAAGAAATGTATTTTATTTATATATCCCAATACAGAAGGGTCCTGTGCATCCCTTAATGATGCTAACTCCATTTTTAGATTGACATACATGCCTAAGCTTGACTTTGCACTATGTCTGGATTTTTCCATCTGATAATTTTCCAGGAGGAAAATATGTAGGTAACAAAAAAGCCAAAATGAATCTAGATTTTCAGACCTTTCCTACACGAAAGGGGAATGGATGAGTTAGAACACATTTATTTAGTGGTCAATTATCTTCTTTTTAACTCCACTACTCTCTTTTACTAGTACACACAGATTATCTAATAGAAAGTACAAAAGTGATAGCATGTGCATCACAAATTATGGATTGAGGCTGCAATTTTTTTTTCATTCTAACTACTCCCAATGGGCTAAATGTGGGAATGTTAAAAATACAGCTCACATTTATGAAATGGAATGTAAATAAAAATGGAAAAACCCATGAGCGAACCAATCCAGTAGAGAAAAAAATGACAAGGTGCGAAGGGTGACAAGAGGAAAATTGTGATGGTGTACAAAGGGAAAAAAGCATAAGAAAAATCTGATACAACCGATAGCCAGCATTAGCCTATCAACCAGCAGTTAGCCTGTGATCCACCTACCACTTCCTCCAATACATGGTTGGTTTTTTTTTTTTTAACAAGAAAGGACATTCACAACCAATAACAATGTTATAATGATAGTAAATGTAGGATTTAAGGTATATAAAAACCTTTAACCAACATTAAAAAGCCACCAAGGGGGAGTTACCTTGCACAAGGTTTTATTTAGTGATGGTTCCACTCTTTCACTCACTGACTGCAAATCAGCATTTTTAGTGGACAATAGGCTCAGCAGTGGCCTTATGATTGCTTCTTTTCAAATGGTAATGGCTATCCTAACTCCTCTGCCAGGTTTTTCTTACCAGAGCACAAATTGCAGTTTACAAGGCTCTGAGGGGAAAAAAAAATCTTAGCTGAATATCTTTTTTTTATTCGACAAACTGACATGTAAATTACCCTGTAAGTGCTCCACTCTAGGGCTCTGATCATCTCCTAATTGTCACAGTCAATTGTAGCCAACAGTCTCTTCAATCCCAAGCGCTTTGACAACAAGCGTAAGGATCAAAGCAGAATCAGCTCCCTTCAATATCCTTCTGTTTAGGATGCCACAAAAAGCCTGAAAAAGAAAGGTGTAAGGGCATTACTGTAGAGGAAACTGAGAGTCACAAGTATTACAATATTCATTTTCTCTATCTCTAAGATGATGCTGTATATGCATCCCTGTTTTTTAATCACATATTTAGCACAAATATATAAGCCTCCCTGACAATTAATAGGCTCTTAAGATTATACTAATATGATATCTTTGCAAAGAATGAGGTCTCCCTCTCTTAGCTTATTCTAGTACAGAGAGATGATAGCAATCATTTTAGCAGCTTTATCATCTAAAACCATAATCTAATGTGCTGAATTTTTGAAAGTGGATTTAATCATTGAGATTACACTTCCTGGGTTTGGCATTACAATTCTCCACTACACGAATGAGTTAATAAGAAGATAAATTCCATTTTTTAATCTAGAAATATCAAATCCTAAATTTGCCCCTAAATACATAACATGAGAAAGCATTTCTGAAGCATGTGCTTTTACTTCCTGTAAGGTCAGGTTTAGGAACAACTAGGTAAATTATACCTTCTCTGAAAAAAAAAAACCTACAGCAAATAAATCTCATTAAACGAGCACAGAATTTCTTATCAAATAAATTGACAGGATCTCTATGCAATGAAATATAAAGAATGCTTTCTCCTTGTTCTAATTACTACTGATAGTTCCCAAAATTTTTTTAAAGATATGCTTCACTCCTTACCAAGATAAAAATGGAAAATTTTCGTCCTATCAACCATTACACTAGTAAAAAAAAAAAAAATGATGGGCTTCATCTCTCTTTCATCAAAGAATGCTTCAGGTATAATTCAGTAGAGAGAGAAAAATCTACAACCGTGTCTAAATAACAAGACTACTTTCAAAATAACATGAAGGTTGTCAGAGAACTGACAAATAGAAAGGCATTCGAAAGTGAAGATGTCACTCCATCTATATAGTTTGTCTTGTTGTACCCAGGTATTACATTCATATATAACGTGTAAGACCACCCTTTGAATGACATCCTTCCTATGCCAAAGTAAAAGCCTAAAAGAGGAACCAGGGAATTCATACTGAAGAGCACTCTGCAAAATGGCCCTAGTTCCATGCTCAGCGAGTTCACTTAGACTAGCCTATAAAAGTCCCCTACCTTCCTTTCAATTTCACCTTGAGTTCTCAGGTTTGATTGAAGAGCTTCACAGAAGGGTCTATAACAGACTGAACAATGATCCAGCTCATATTTAAAGGTACAAAGAGGTACTTGTGAGGCATCCAAGTACATTTATCTCACATAGAAAGCCTGCCTCAAAATCAATAAGGGTGGTTTTTTTTGTTGTATGTATCACCCTGAAATACTTTTTTCCAATTTTTGCCAAGGTTCATCATTTTGTTGATGTCAGTTCTTCTTCCATGTGCACAGATCATAATTCCTCCACATTTGTACCGACAGTTTAATGAATGGATGTGGCCAAAACAGTTCGTTGACAGGGCTGGTGCTGAGCCTCTCCATACCAATGTAGAATGGTTCTCACACTCTTCCAGAGGTTGTATTCTCCTGGTATGGCCTTCAAGAAATATGATGGAACTCCATTCCATGTGTGGAGCATTACTGGTGGAATACTGAAATGGCAAATGACAATCTTAGGGGAAAAGCTATAATATAATTACCAATACAGTTCAATTCTACAATCATTCATTAAATAGCTACTGAACTAGGTGCTGTGCTAAACACTAGGAAGTAAAGACAAGACAAAAAAGTTCCTTTCCTGAAGGAGTTCATATCCTATCCTACAGGGGGAATTCAATGTGTACCCCTGTAAATAATTAAAAGTTCATACAATAATGGCATTTATATAGCACCTTAAGATTTTCAAAGTACTCTGCAAATAGTACTCCCAACTGTAGAAATTAGGTGATTTTTATCCCCATTTTACAGATGGGAAAATTGAAGCTAGCAAAGTGTATTTGCACTATACTGTACCAAAGGTATAGCAGTCCTGGGCCTTCAGCTCTTAGTTTTTCTATATCTCCTAAATTCCCCTAAACCCCACAATCCTGAAAAGACCTACAGAGACAATCTAGACAGTAGGTAGGAGAGTTAGAGGAGAATTCAAGTAAAGGGAGGTCCAATGCAAACGGCCATTTGTATGGCCAGGTCACTTTTAAGATGAGTGTTCATAAATCAGGAACTCTGTGTAATTTTTTAAATCCCACATATTTTTCCAACAACCCTCCCTCCTCAAAGGAGGTATACAGAAGTCACTACATGTTGTACTTCTTAAGAAAATAGAATGGAAGGTACTGAGAAAATGTTACAGGACTGTGTCACTTTGTGATACATAGACCCCCATCCGTTTCCCCAACTGGTTCCCAGTTCAGGGGCTATGGTTGTCGTTAAATGTCTTCAGCTAAGGAACTAAAGGCTCGGTGTAGGCCACTGCCCACATTCGAAAAGCTCCCTTATCCAGAACTCTCTTTGTATGGTGCCATAGCCCTGTGAGTCATGTCAGTCACAGACCCTTGGCAAACCTTTTACTACTTTAGGGAAGTTACTATTTATGAGGCATCTTTGGTCCTGTCATCTAGCCTCAGGCCACTATCGGACCCGAACCACACTGATGAATTGAAATGTAAATTAGACTATCCCCTGGTAAGTATCTACAATGTAAAGAACAGTGGAACAAATGGGAAAAGAGAAAAGTTTAAATAAAACAGACTCTCCGTGCTCAGGGAGTTTATAATCTCCTCAGAGGAGATGTCCTCAGTGATGTCCTCAACTCTTCACTCTCCCTCAGGAGAGTGTATCAGGAGGCACACCGTGCAAGTGTTGGGCACTGGATAAATCCGTAATAGAGGTGGAAACAGTGTTGGGTGAGTCACAGTCCCAGGGAGGTCATTGCTGACTTAGGAAGGCCCCAAGAATGAAACAGTGTTGGAAGGGACCTCAGATATCTTCTAATCCAACACCTTCTTCTAATGACCAGGAAATTCACTGCCTCTCAGGGTAACCCATTCCACTCTGGGACAACTCTGATTGCTGCTTCTATTAGGTTCTCCCTATTGCTTTCATCCTCTGGGTCTCAGTCTGTCTTCCTGAACCATTAAGGGAAAAAACAAAAACAAACACACACCAAAAAAAAAAACAAACTCCTGTTCAGTCTTTTACAGGGTAACTTCTGATATTTGAAGGCTGCTATACTTTCCTTTCTTAATCTTCTCTTCGCTCCAGGTCCCTTCAAACCATCCACATGTAACATGCTTTCAAGTGCCCTCCACCATCCTACTTTCTTTTCTGTGGTTTTCTTTTCTGCCTCACCTTGCCAAGACCACTTCTATAGCATAGGCTTGTTAGAGCAGAGGCAAATATGACTTTCACCTCCTTTACTCTTGACAGGATATTTATTTAAATGCAGCTTATTGTAATATTAGATGAGTAGGTTACCGAATGACTTGATTTGTTTCTTTGTTTTTTACCGACAGGCTATTGCTTCATATTCAGTAGACAACTATTAAAATGCCAAGATCTTTTCGCATGAACTGTTTTCTGGTTACATCTTGTCCAACTTTTTACCCCATTCCAACCCTCTGCAAATGATTTTGAACCCATATACCCAACTTTGCATTTGTTACTGTTATCTCCCATCTTCTCTTCTCTTTCTGTATTCTCTCTTTTAGTGACTTTCACAGCTTCCAGGGAGGAGAAGGAAGTGATAAATACTCTAGTATCTTTGCCAAGAAAACCCAAAAATGGGGTCACAAAGAGTCGGATACAACTGAAATAATTCAACAACAACACAGTTCCTATGGCTTTAATTCTTATCTCTGTGCAGATCTTTTCTAGATCTAGACAGAGAGACCTAATCTCTGGACTGAGATTGTCATGAATTTCCAGCTGCCTAATGGACCTTTCAAACTAGAAGTCCCATAAGCATCTCAAATTGAACATGTCCAAAAGAGAACTCATTATTATTCTTTCCAAACTCACCTCGCTGCTAAAAAATCTCTATTTTGGGTGAGGGTGCCACCATACATCTCGTTTCCAAAGTTTGTTATCTCATTGATGTCCTTAACTCTTCACTCTGCCTCACGTGTAATCAACTTCCAAATCTTGTCATTTTTATCCCCTCTACAACATCTCTCCCATCTGACCCTATCTCTACTCACAGTCACTATCCTAATTCATGTCCTCATCACCTTTTACCTGCACTGCTGCAATAGCCCCCACAAATAGTCTCCCTGACTCATGCCTCACCTCACTATAATTCATCCTTCACATAGCTGCCAAAAAGATTCTCTTAAAATGTCGATCTCGCCATGCTACTCACCTACTCGATAAACTTCAATAATTTTCCTGGCATTCATGCAGTTTCTGACACACAACAATCCATCTCCCATCTCAATATCTTTGTGAGGGTATCTCCCATACCTCCTTGCTTCAACTTCTTAGGAGCCCTTGATTTCTTCAAAGCAGCTGCTAGTACCCTTTACTCCAAAACTACCTTCTGTTTATTTTTATGCATTTTGTGTACATATATACATTTCCTTACTCAGTAGATTGCAAGCTGCTCAAGGCACAAGGATGGTTTCACTTTTGTGTTTGTATACCAAGTTTCTGGAGCATTTTTTTTAAGACTCTATCTGTAATCGGTACAGAAAGACCCAAACTGAGGAACTTCCTCTACAATGAAGATTCAAACTTTCTATGCAACTGATCATCTTAGAGAATTACCTGGGACACTGGGGGCACTGAGATAATTAGGTGACTTGCTCAGAATCACATAGGCAGTATGTGTTGGAGATAAGACTTAAGCCTAAGTCTTTCTGACTCTTCATTATGCCTCAGTGAATCTCCCCAAGTACACAGTAAGCACTTAATCAATACTGGTTGGTTGACTGTTTGATTGTTTGTCTCATCCCCTAGTTGAAATCTTTTTAGACCTCAAGTCTGTCATTGAGTATATTAGCTATCCCTTTCTCCCAATGCTGAATACCTGAAAAATTGATAAAAGTTCTATGCATGTAAGTCACCAATAAATCTTCTAAATATATTAGGGCCAGAATCAGAGACCTACAACACTCTACTAGAGACTTTCCTCAAGGTATACATCAATCTGTCAGTTCACACTTTCTATACCAGTAAAACAATTCATTCCAAATTCACCCTACTCTATTATTATCCAGGCCCCATTTCTACATTTTGTCCACAGAGATAGCACAAAATAGTTGGATGATTGCCTTGCTAAAGCCTATTGATCTATGACATTGCCCTGACTTAATGGTGTAGTAACACTGGCCAAAAGGGAAATGGGATTGATATGTTGACTTGTCCTTAATCAACCAAGCTCTTGGTGATCACTTTTTTTCCTTTCCAAAGTCACTGAAGAGTACATTTGAGTTGAGTTTTAAAGGATATGTAGAAATTGGGAGGAGGTAGAGGGGAGGCTATTTGTAGAATATGGAACAGCAAGAACAAAGCCAGGAAATGATCTGACACATGACACAGGTTATTTGAAATACAGCAGGTAGTAATGACATAAGTCCATAAGGTGGTGCAGTAGATAGAGGGTCGGACCTGGAGTCAGGAGCTCATCTTTCTGACTTCAAATCTGGCCTAGATACTTACTAGTTGTGTGACCCTGGGCAACTCACTTAACCCCAATTGCCTAAGTTCCTCATCTGTAAAAATGAGCTGGAGGAGGAAATGGCAAGTTGCTCTAGTATCTTTGCCAAGAAAATGCTAAATGGGGTTATGAAGAGTTGCATAAGTAAGATTATGCATAAGTAAGATTACCAATGCATAAGTAAGATTACCAATAATGTGAAACCTATGCATAAGTAAGATTACCAACAATGTGAAAAATAGATTGGAAAGGAAGAAAAAATGAAGAAGAGAAGATCCCTTAGGAGGATGTTGCAATAGTCCAAGTTGGGAATGGGGTATGGGGGGTAATGAAGCTAATAAAAAATCATTGAATTAGAATGATGATTGTGGGAATGGAGAAATAATAAAGGAGGATTGGTAATTCCAAATCCAATTTGATATTTTGAATATCAAATTGACAGGACATCATAACTCATTGGATATTACAGATGAGAGGGGAAAGAACCAGATTTCACCAAGGGTTTAAACATGGCACAGCATTGACCAAAGCATAGCAACTTCCTACCACACACACACACACACACACACACACACACACAGGTAGGAGGGGAGGGGGATCTAAAAGGAGGAGGAACAGATTTAGGGGGAAGAGAGTAAGATTGGTTTTTAAAATGTTGAGCTCAAGGTGCCAAGGAGATATATAAGTATAAATGTTCTTTTACCAGTTGGAGATGTAGGTCTAGAAGACAGGTGAGGTATATGGGCCAGTGATACATATGGACCAGGTCCATATATATCTTATATATCTTATCCATATAAGTTTGCACAGCTTTCTAAATTGGGGCTGAAAAAATTAAGTTGCATGACTTATCCATGGCTTGAGACAAGAAGAGGCAAAAGACAGTCCCTTCCCTCATAAACTTCCATTCCTCCCTATACATTATCTTCTCCTTCACTCTAGCCTCTGATAATGAGCAGATCCTTCTCCTTGCCAAGGGCATCTCACCTCTATGACCTTTGGTCGTATCTCCTCCCATCTTTTCCAATATATTTCCTCCACTTTCATCCCCTCTCTTTTTCATCTTCAATCTCTACCTATCTTATGGTTCCTTCCCTGCTGCCAACAAACCTGTGGATGACTTGTCCAAGATTAAAAAATTTTCCCTTGATGCAACTTCTTCACTAGCTATGTCTCCTCCCTTTCTCAGCTAAATTTGAAAAAGTCTGTATCAGTGTGTCTACTTCCTCTCTTTTCATTCTCTTCTAATCCTCTACAATATGGCTCCCTCCATCACTCAACTGAAGATGTTGTTTTGAAGTTGCCAATGATCTCTCAGTCGCCAGATTTTTCTCAGTCATCATCCATCTTGACCTCTCTGTAGCATTTGACACTTTTGATTGCCTTTTCCTCCTGGATTCTGTTTCCTCTTTCAATTTTCATGGTTTTGTTCCTTTTTGGTTATCTTCTTACATGTATAATGACTCCTTAGTCTCCCTTGCTGTGTCTTCATCCTAGCCATGACTCTAGCTGTGGGTGTTTCCCAAAGCTCTCTCCTGGGTCCTCTTCACTTTTCTCTCATTTTTTTCTTTTATCTTTTCTTTTTTGTTTCCTACTTCACAAAGAAAAGTGAGGACATTTGGCATTAGTTTCCTCCTCTTCTCAAAATTTCTTGACTTAATCTATCACTCCCTTCTCTTTTTCCTCAGTGTCTGACAATGAAGCAGCTCTTCTAACCTATGCCAACCCCTCTACATTCACACTTGTACATTTCCTCTCATCCCCTCCCCCTCCTGTTGGTTTGGTTTCAGCAAAAATTCTCTCTCTCTCTCTCTCTCTCTCTCTCTCTCTCTCTCTCTCTCTCTCTCTCTCTCTCTCTCTCTCTCTCTCTCTCTCTCTCTCTTTCTCTCTCTCTCTCTCTCTCTCTCTCTCTCTCTCTCTCTCTCTCTCTCTCTCTCTCTCTCTCTGTCTCTCTCTCTCTCTCTGTCTCTCTCTCTCTCTCTCTCTCTGTC
>NW_027187323.1:8289156-8309480 GCF_028583685.1 Petaurus breviceps papuanus
CTCTCTCTCTCTCTCTCTCTCTCTCTCTCTCTCTCTCCCTATATCCCACTTTCTTCCCTACTGCCTTCAAACATGTCTACACATTCCTCATCCTTAAAAACCTTCAGTAGACACTGATACCCCCTCAAGCTATCACCCCATAGCTCTCCTCCTTTCTCAGCTAAATTCCTTGACAAAGCTGTCTCCATGACAGTGCTTCCATTTCCTCTCCTCTCCCTCCTCACCTTCCACTTTAATTTTTTACCTCATCACTCAACTGAAACTGCTTTCTTCAAAGTTACCAATTATCTCTTCATTGCCAAATTTGCTAGTCTTTTCTTAGTCCTTATCATTGTTGACCTTTCTGTGCATTTGATATCACTGACTACCTCCTCTTCCTAGAAACTATGACCTCTCTGGATTATCATGATGCTGCTCTTCCCTAGTTCTCCTCCTACCTGTATTATCAGTCCTACTCAGTCTCCTTTGATGACATCATCCATATCATGCCTCTTAACTGTGGGGGGATTCCCCAAGGTTCTATCCTAGATCATCTTTTCCTTCTATACTCTCAGTAATCTCATATGCTCCCATTTAACTATTATTTCAATTCATATGATTCATAGAAATATATATATATACATATATTTAAACACATACATGTGTCTATATTATATGTGTGTATATATCTCCAACCCCCTATTTTCCCCCTGAGCTTTAATTCCATTTCACCAATGGTCTATAGGATGTCCAGGAGTTAACTATCTTCCTCACAAATGCTACCTTCTTCCAAAACTCCCAAGGTACCACCATTGTCCCTGTCTCCCAGGTTTGCTGCCTCAGAGTTGTCCTTAATTCCTCACACTTATTCAGCCCACATATCCAATCCACATTTTATCATTTATACCCCCTTGTCTCCACTCACATAATCACCATCCTAGTTCAGACATTCATTATGTCTTGCCTGGGCTATCACAATAGCCATCTAATTGGTCTCCTTGCCTTAGGCCCCTACCCAGTCCATCTTTCCCACAGCTGATAAGGTGTTTTTCCTAAAGCACAGGTCTTACCATGTCATCCCCTTAATCAACCAACTCCTGTGGCTCTTTTATTTAAAGCTTTTCACAATCTGACCCCTTCCTAGATTTTCCCCTTACACCTAAATCTTCTCCCTGTACTTTATAACCCAGTTGTACTGGCCTACATGAGGTTCATCAAACATGACACTTCATCTTCTGTCTCCAAACCTTTACACTGACCATCCCTTTGCCTGGAATAGTCTGCCTCTTCCATCTCTTAGAATCCTGGGCTTGCTTCTAGTCCCAGCTCAGATGTCATCTTAGTCAGGATAGCTTCCTGGTCCCCAGACGATAGAATCTTTCACCTCCCCCATATCCTGTGCAGATCCGATTCTTTACATGTTGTCTCCTCCACTAGGCCATAAGTTCTTTGAGAGTAGGGGCCAGCTTTGCATTTCTTGGTATCCCCCGAGACTTAGCAGAGTGATTAAAACATAGTAAATGCTCAGTAAATGTTGAATGATTGATTGATTGCTCAGCCAATAATTGGAGGAGATAGGGTTCAAAGATTTAGATATGCAAATTCATTTGTCACAATCTTAAAAGGTATGACTCTAGATTAAGACTTTATGGCCTTATGGGATCATCATTGGGTAGCACACCTAATGCCCATTTGCAGATACCACAAATTAAGAGCTGTGCAGGACACTGAGATAAACGTATGTGCCTTTCTTCAATCCCTCTGTGTTTCACAGTTGGACACCTATCAGAACTAAGCACCTTTCATCCAGAGCTTCCGTATCTTTCTGCCACAGAAAGCATGTGTACATACAGGTTCGACCTAGCAGAGCACAAGTCCCTAAAGTTACACACATGTGCAGGCTAACAGGTTATGTTTTAAGGGGCCCTAGGAGGTCCAAAGTCATCTACCTTATCCTTAAATAAGGGTATCAATATTGTCAAGCATTATTTACTCTTCAATTTTACCATATTGAAATATCTCCCCCCTAAAATTGCTAATGTTATCTTTAGTAGAGAAAAACTGTAAATCATTATCAGCTACCAACACTTTTAACTTTAATTCACTTATCAATTCCCTAACAGAGGGCATATCCCTGAAGCAATGACAAAAGGCAGGTAAATTTTCAGAGTGGGAGTGGGAGAGGAAAAACTAGAACATGTGGGACATTGGCAGCCCCTCAGGCTCCTTATCCAGAGAGAATGCTAATGGGGACTCAGGTCATAGACGTTTCAAGTTCTGCTTCTTATATACAGACTTAAAGTTTGTCTTCCTCATACCTCAAAAAATGAAACTGAATTCATCAACTAAAAGACCTCAGTTTCCCATTATTCAAAAGTCAAAACTTGTGTTTTCAAGAAACAGAAATAACCACAATTTGGAGAGTCCTGGGAAACCATGAGTCAGCATGAGGGCACTAGTCACTTATAAAGACAGCAGTCATAATGAAGTAGGTACATAAGAGCAAAGACCACACATTCAAGCAACATGAGGAGGTCTCCAAACATCCAAAATCTCCTATGTCACCCCCCCCACCACCATACACCACAAACATATAGGGGCCCCTTTCTCATTTCAGTTTATCCTAATCCAATGTAGCTACTCACCTACCCCTCCCTTCAGCAGAGCTATAAAGGATACTCCATTCACCTTTGTACCAGTCCCAAAACTCTGATCAAGACTGAGGAGAGAAGGCAGATGTTGGTCAGAACAAGCAGAAAAATAATGAAGTCAGAAGTGTAGATATCAGGCACAGACCCCACCTCACTAGCAACCCAAGAATTCACAAGCATTCAAAAAAGCAAGAGATAACTTATAACCCTTTCCAATACCCTATTGCCATAGCATGCCCACATTTTCCAGTTTGTCCCCTGAAGTAGGACTATTCATGACAAAAGCATGGGAATGGGAGCCTAGAGATGGGTTTTAGCATTCACTAGTTATGTAACCTTTGACAATGCCTTGACCCCTTTATGCTTGAGGGATTAAAATTATATCTATGGTATATAGTTCATGTTGTTATAGGGATAAAATGAAGTAATATATTTAAAGAGCTTTGAAAAGTATGAAAGTAACCTAGAAATATAATTACTAAAATCTATATGTACTCACATAATGGAACCTAACGGTATTATTCCTTAATTCTATGTAAATATTTGCCCTAGATTTTTAAAAAATATATATTTAGACACATGTTCAGGGCCTAAAATAATGTAACTAAAATTAACAATTTTATTTTCTTTAAATACTAAAGCATTATTTTAATTAATAACTGCATTTAATGGTCTGTACCCAAGGACTCACTAAAGCACAAATATTGTACTTCTAAAATCTGTTTAAACAATAATTAAATAACCTAAAATAAAGGCACCAGTATGACATTAACTGTTGGTGAACAATGTGATTATATAAGGAATAGGACATATTTTAAAAGTCATTTCATAATATCAAACAAATTTCAGAGCATACCAAGAAATAACTAAATTCCTGGGAGAGGTGTTCATGGTTTCAATTGAAAATGAAGTGATCATGACCCATCTCCACCCCGAGAATTTTATCTTATCTAAAGAGTATGGTCAGTTGAAAAACAATACATACTTGTTCTGACCATACAAGGAGTCAGGTTCTCACCTCTCCTTAGACAGCTGCATAGGATGGGACTTTTACCCAAATTAGCTATGCAACATTGTTTGCTTTTGTACTTGCACTATGATGAGACACCAGACCCAATAGTTGGAACTTGGGATTGCCATGGTCAAATAATTTATCACCAAGTCTCTGTCCTACTCTATAATTAACTAGGCAGGATGACACAATTTTATTTTATTTTATTTTTAGAATTAAAGGACTTATTACATGGTCACTTGAAAGAAGCTGGCCTTACCATCCACACCCCCAAAAAAAGAATATTACTCAAAAACCCAACTTATATCAATTGCATCAATTAGTACATCAATATTTCGAACAGATGGTCAATAGATTAGCATAGAATTGAATGAGAGGAGATCAGCCTGGATCACATTTAGAAAATGATCCCAAGCTACTTGCTGCTGCAGAAGCCCATCTTTTTTAACATAATAATAATAGTGATGATAACAACAACTTGCATATATATGCATTTTAAGGTTTATAAAGTATTTCAAAAATTTTACTGCATTTTTCTCATGTTCAATATTATCCCCCAAATACTATAGGATTACAGTCCTGGAACACCATGAACTCAGATGGATAAAAATTACAAGTACCTCAAAGGGCAATGGAAAAACACATAGGGGCTACCAGGCGGCAGCATAATACCAGTGATGACTTGTTCATGAAAAATTCTACAAAATATATTATAAGAAACATGTACAATTTGGGGAAAATGTCATATAAAGACTGTTTAGGTATAGAAGGAATAAAGTTTTGATAGCCCAAATGCTACATGATACTGATGAAGTCTTAAAAGAGCCGGAAGAAGACTTCTATCAAATTAGATAGACGATTTGTGGAGAGTTAATGAAAAGACATGAACAACAAACAAGATAAGAGGCAGCAAAGAGTTCAATGACATGCTCCTAGAAGTGGAGTCAGGAAGATCTAAATTCAAATCTGGCTTTGGGTTACAAACTATGTAATTGTGGATATGTGAGTTAACCTCTGCCTTAGTTTCCTCATCTGTAAAATGGGGCTAATAACACCACCTACCTCACAGGTTTGTTGTGAAAATCAAATGAGAATATTTATACTTGGCAAAACTCAAAGTGCTATAACAATGCTAGCTATCCAATGATAGCAGAGTGGGCGTTTCCTCTTTTACTGTTGTGGAAGCGCCCATATTCCTCAGATATTGACCTACTGAAGTTCAAAGATTCCAAGAACATCTGGACAACCCAAATGCATTACAAAATCAAGACAGAGTAGCCACATGAAGGATCTCATTTCCCTATTTTCACACTACTTATTCACCTATTTTCCCTCTTCATGTGTTGGATATTCTTTCCTTCTCAAGGTAATTTTGGGGAATAGAGAAATAACATACAATTGGCTGCCGTTGTTAATAGAATCAAGCACATAGTCAATGTTTTAAGGGCTTTTTTTATACCAAACCTTTATAAGGAAATTAAATTAGTTATCAAAAATACTAAAGGAGACTATTTTATAAATAAATTATTCTGAAGTGAACTTCTCATACCCCCACTTGTCAATACAGCATGTCATTTGTTAATACTACCCTTTGAAATAATGATCAGCACTCCATCAGTTAACTTGAATCAATTTATCAATCCACAAACTTTTATTAAGCTCTGACTATGTACCAGGGACTATGCTAGCGGCTAGGGATACAAAGACAAAAATGAAACAGTACCTGCCCTCAAGAAGCTTACATTCTATTGATGAAGACAATAGATACATATATAAGTGCATACTAAATAGTTACAAAATGATTTGTTACTGAATGTCCTGGTAGGTGTGGAGATCAATGTGGCCCATGAGCTAACTCTTTTAGGAGACTTAGGATCCTAAAAGCTCAGTGAAGATGAAGAGGGAGTGAATTTCAAGCATGGGGGACAACCACGGCAAAGGCACAGAGATGGAAAATGGAGTGCCATGTTTGAGGAATAAGGAGGCCAGTTTGGCTGGACCATGGGGGGCATGAATGTGAGGAATGTGCTTATAAAACTGGAAAGGGACATTGGACCGGATCTGAAGGACTTTAAATGCCAAATAGAGATGTTTATGTTTAATCCTATGGATAATAGGGAGCCACTGGGGTTTACAGAGGAAGAGAATATCCTGATCAGAACGATATTTTCTGCATTATTCTAGAACCAACTCTATATAACAACATAGCTGCCTTTGATTAGTAAAATTTCAGATTCATTTTTTGGCATAAATGCTTATACTCTTAGAAGATTTTGTATGCATGTAAAGAAATGGTCTTGCCCTTAGAAATTTACTTTAAATGTTGGCAATTTTGGGCTTATATTGTTCTTGTCACGTGGCAGAAAGCCTCTTTAACAGTTAAAGACCATTTAATGCAGGCAGACTCAGGGCAGGATGGGACCATTACAAGGAATTTGTCTAAACTGGAAGAGGGTTGGTAGATAGCTTAATTCTAGACAAAAGGTCCAAAATCAAAGAATTATAGGAGTTAGAGATAGTTTACACTCTGAGGTTCAGAATAATTAAGTGACTTACTCAAGGTACCATAGCTAATAAGTAGTTGAGGTGGACTGTGAACCCAGGTTGTGAACTCTAAACCCAGAGATCATTCCACCACACTGACTTGAAAGTTCAGGTAGCAGGAACTCTGGATTAAGGAAAGGATGCAATTAATAAAGGATAAGACACTCGGACAAAGGAATGAAGTGAAAATAAGATTGCTAGGAGTCTGAGTGAAAGGTACAGAGGTACCTGCTTCAAGAATCAAGCTTGAAACGGATCTAATCACTTTCCAGGAGCAGAACTCCTTTTCTATTTCCATCCTAAAGCCAAACTTGGCCTCAGATTTCCTAGCAAACTTCACAGAGGGCAGTGAGCAGGTAGATGCACATGGCTAGATTAGAAGAATGAGGAAGTTGCTGACACGGTTAAGAAATCCTGGGCTGCTGTCTCATGAGGGGATTATTAATATGAATTTAGATATATACCCAACTGCTAACTGCATTAGTAACCAGAATAACACAACATCGAAAGACAGATTTATATCAACAAGTGAGTAATTGTTCTGAAGCTTTTTTCCGCCAGCATCTGCTATGCACGTTCCAGGCACTGTGCTAAGCGTTGGGAAGACAAAGAGAGGCAAAAGACAGGCCCTGCCCTCAGGGGGCTCACGATCACATGGAAGAAAAGCACATGCCAATACACACATACAAGGCAAGCCCGGTGCAGAATAAGTAAGCAATATTAGAGCTAAGGCACTGGAGTTAACAGGAGTGAGGGGAGGTGGGATTTTAGCTGGGACTTAGAGGAAGCCTGGAAGGGCACTAGTTAGAGCAGAGGAGGGAGAGTTCCTGGCATGGGAGGCAGTGAGGGAGAATGCCCAGAGCCCACTACCAATCAGACCTGCGTATTTTCTGACCTGGGCTAGCTCTTCCCTCCCCCAACAGCCATGTCCCACTCCTCTCCTGCAACTCAGAACTCCCAAGATCAAGTGATCCACTAGCCTCAGTCTCCTTCTCTCCCCCCAGCAGGGATGAGAGGTCTGTGCCACCACACCTGGCTGGAAAATTCATCATTCTGTGGTCAACTTAGTGATGAGCTTCTCTGATTCAGTTAGACTGCCTCTTTCTCAGATCAGGGTAACTCCAGGCCCAAACTTTCCATTTTGATGGAAACTGCTAGACTTTGCACTAACATGCCATAGCCTTTGACAGCCCGAGGTCACCTCTGTGCCACAGTGAGGCATCCAAATAAGACTTTAGTGAAAGAGGAAAAATATATGGTTAAAAAAATCAGAGAAAAATCCTTTAGAAAAAGACGTTAGGGGCGGCCAGGAAGCACAGCTTCCTGAGTAAGAGCACCAGCTCCAGTGTTGAGAAGACCTGGAGATCGAATCCCGGGCTCAGACACTTAGCACCCACCCAGAAATACCTGGCCGTGTAACCTTGAGCAAGTTAATTAACCCCAATTGCTTTAAAAAAAAAAAAAAAAAAGAAATAGACGTTATTCAAAGTTAACTGCCTTTAGGTGTTCTGCTCTGTGAGAAATTCAAATCTCCCAGAATCAACACTTGCAAAGCAATATAGCCACAGTCTCCCATTTCAATCTATGAGGGAATTAAATATTTGGGGCTGGGGTATTGCACAAATGAATATAGTATAGAATTCTCAAGCATTTCCAAGGAAATTCTTAATGATTATGATGGTGTCAGTCATGGTGTAATGAAAGGACTGCTAGGTATGGAGTCAGAAGACCTGTATTCAAATCCTGACTCTGTCATACTTTGCCTGTGGGATCTTGGAAAAATCACTTAACCTCTCCAGACCCCAAATCCATCAACTGTAAACTGAAAAGGTGGGGCCAGATGATCACAAAAGTCCCTTCCAGCTATGAATCTATGATCTTATGAAAACTGTAGGGTTCTTATAAAGGACCTTTGACTCTTCAGCCATATAACCTTAAAAACAGTAAAGGATGGTAACAGGATCATTGACTTCAGGCTGGAAGTCAAGTTAAGCATGATCTAGTCCAACCCTCTCATTATAGAGCTAAAAAAAAAAGTGAGGCCCAGAGAAGCAATTTGTCCAAGGTCCCATAATTTGTGAGTAGCAGAGTCAGGATTCAAACTCAGGTTCTGGGATTTCCAAGGTTGTCATTGCACCACATAAAAGTCTTACATTTCACATGGCACTTCATGCTCTTTCAAAGCATAACTACCCACCTTACTATCTCATTTCATTCCCACTACAATCTTGTAAGTGGAAAAAAAAAAAAAGCAAATGTCCATTAGTAACCCATCTCTGTTTTACTTAAGGAAGTACTTCTGAATGTCTAATCTAAATCCATTTTGCTGAAATCAAATGCCATTTCTCCTTATTCTGCCCATGATGTGGATGAAAAGCAGCAGCCAATCATTATTCTCCATAAAACAGCATTTCCTATACTTGAGGCTGCTCATAAGTCTTTTTCTCTAATTCAAAATAAACATATTTTTTCTGCAAAGGAAAAGATTACATTTGATGTGTGCAAGAAGCCAAGTCCACATTCAATATAACTCCTTTGCTGGGTCACAACGTTGTCACTGATATGAAGATATGAATATGAATTCTCAGTCACATTGAAATGATAAAGCAAAAGATATTCCCATGTGACTTACTGGTATTCTGGAGCATTAATCTATAGTCTAATTCTGGCTTTGCAAGTCTAAGAAATTGCACTATGAGGGGAAAAAAATTCACATTTACTACACTGGCAGAAGGGAAGAATAACTAATAGGTCTCTAACTGCTCTGACTCATAACAGGGCACCCTGCCCCTATGAAATCAAGGCACACTGTCACAGGACCACATTTGCGTCCCTTAAGAAGACTATAAAATCCGTACATCATTCATTCATTGACACTGAGCTTGTGCCAAAACTATTAAGAGGACATATTAATATATCCCAAACACATAAGGATAGATACAAAACACACATACACACCATAAATTGGCATTCACTATTAATTTGTCCTTTATAATTGATGGAGTCAAACAAGTAAAGGAATAAAAAGGGGCAATAAATACCCTATTATCACAAACTAAGGGATTTCAGTTACTCTGGGCTCACATGCAGCCCGTTTAGAAATATGCATAATTGCCTATGGTCAACATCATATCACTGCCAGATCACACATTAAACAGATAACCACTATTATTATAAAGTGACTTCCTTGACCTCACATTTTGGTCTGGCTTGGAATTCCTGTATTTTAGTAGCTCGGCTGTTACGCAGTGCCAATCTTATGGCCATACATGTCAATTTATACTAGTATAAATGACCAGTGCAATGGAAGGGTTACTATAAAACATACTTATATGAATATAGGAATAGCATAAATTTGAGAAATATGATCATAGTTGTTCTTGCAACGCTTTTTTTCATCTGAAGTCTATGTTTTTTTTATTATAGCTAAGGTACAGTGTGTGTTACTTGGCAGCTGAATTTGACATGAAAATATAAAAGGTTTGGGCAACCACATATTTGGAAGTAGAAATCTTTCCTGAAAACATGGCTTGGGTTTTAAACATAGCTAAATTTCTGGAAACTTCAATTTGTTAAAGACAGCCAAGACTTCAATCATATTTAACATATTCCTGGGGTTTACATATAGTGTTTCAAAGTAATAAACAACATCTTGTTTGGAGTAGCATGAAGAAAATGAGGCAAGCACTTCTTTAGAGTAAAAGCTTTACTTTTAAAAATAGTTTGGAGACTCATTCTTCTGTTGGTAAAATCACAAAACACTCTTCAGCAAACAAAACAAGATGAGCTCAACTCAAGTTGGTAAACATTTTTAGCTGGCTTGACTAGTAGTAAATTTTTTTTTTACATAACCATTTTTTTTTCTGCAAACATCTCTCTTTTAGTCAATGCTTGGGCAGGGTGAGGGAATATTTTTTTTACATTGTTTAATAATCATACTGGAGACACACGTGCTTCAAATCCAAAATAAGTGATAATGATAATAAGTTAGTACTTCTGAACAATTAAGAAAAATATTTTAGAATGTAATGAGATCTGTCTGCCTTCATTCAATACCACTCTCTAGGTTTCATTGCATAGTAGAAAGTTGGTCATTTGCTATAGCTACCAAGCTACCCTTGCAATTCCATGTGTTAAAATTTACATGAAAACATGGCATAGGTCTTTACTACTAGGGTATAAACATTTTCAATGGTTTTCACTTTATCCAAATGTACCCTAAGAAGCACACATCTGTAAAGCATACATAAGGCATTTCTATATTTTTTCATGAAAAACATGTAGAAACCAGGACAATGCTGAAGGAATGCTTTTTTCCCCACTTATTAAGTGCTTACAGCATGCAAAACACTACAATAAGCCCTGGGGATATGAGTAGAAAAGCAAGATGGTCCCTGGTCTCAGAAAGCTCCTATTCTAGTGGAGGAGACAACAGAAATAGGAGATTCTTGTTGCAGTGAATGCAGTGAAAAGAATGTCTGGTATGGAGTCAGAGAATTGGTCCTGAATTCTGTTTATGACACACATAACCTGAATGACTTTGGGAAAGTCATTTAACCTCTCTAGGTCTCAATTCCCCCATTTATAAAATGTAAAGGTTAAACTAGATGACCTCTGATGTTCCATCTAGCACTAAATCTGTGGTCCTCAAATTTTATTCATATTTTTAAGTCATGGCCAAATTAATCATAACAAGTTATGATTATAATAACTCCTTACTGTAAATTAATCTACCAAATGTATTTCCTCAAAGGACTTTGGTTATCTCCAGAGTTCCAATGCCTGAAGGTAAAAGTGCTTGAAAGGATGTGAAAAGCATACCACTGAAAACAAACTGCCTACGGTCTGTTTTTTCCAGGGCCAACCCTAACTGAATTGCAAAAAGAAGTTGATGCATGTCAAAAATAGTGTGTTCTTCTGTGGTTTCCTCATTGACAATACTTTTTATGGCCTTTCTTCATCTGAGAGCATCATGAATTTCATAAAGATACAACCATTTGGGTTCCATATTTCTTCCACTAGCACAATAACCATATGGAAAACTCCTTTAAAGCGGTATACATTTCAGCAAGTCCAAGCATTCACTCCTTAATGAATAAGGCTAAACATTCAATTTTTGAAGTTTGATATTTCCCAGATATCCTTTCACAGGTGAAGTTCTAAGATAATTAAATAACATCCTATACAGCCCAACTCAGACCTCTTTATCCCTTATTTTTTTGGGGGGGAGGAGACAAGGCAATTGGGGTTAAGTGACTTGCCCAAAGTCACACAGCTTAGTAAGTGTGTCAAGTGTCTGAAGCTGGATTTGAACTCAGGTCCTCCTGACTCCAGGTCCGGTGCTCTGTTCACTGCACCACCTAGCTGCCCCTATCCCTTTCTTTTAACAATTTGTCTCAGTACATTCTATTAGGGTTGTTTTTCGGTCAGTTAAACTCTTTGTGACCCCATTTTGGGGTTTTCTTGGCAAAGATACTAGATTGGTTTGCCATTTCCTTCTCTAGTTCATTTTACACATGAGGAACTGAGATGAACAGGATTAAGTGACTTGCCCAGGGTCACATGGCTAGTAAGTATCTGAGGCCAGATTTGAACTCCTGAAGATGAGTCTTCCTCATTCCAAACCTAGTGCTCCATCCACAGAGCCACCTATCTGCACCTAGCACCTACCAGTAGACAACTGTTAAAAGGAGAAGAGGTGAGTAAATAAAGTCATATACATGACTCTCTCATAGATCATAGGCAATGAATTTCCAGTCTTCTGCATGACATCTCCTCGAGAAAAGTAAAAGTATTTTTTCATATCTTATTGAATAATGGATTCTTTTTAAATGTTACGTGGAGAGGAAAAAATATGATTATAATTTGACCAATAAGTTTATAGGTAGGAATTATATATATATATATGCATATATATAATGGAATAGAAATAAAGGAGAGAGTATATTGATATTTCATTGATTTAAATAAGACATCTCATATAAAAATTAAAGTTAATAAAGGTAGATAGGCAAGTGAATCTTCAGTGTCATCATGAAATTCCTACACTTAGGGGGACAGATCAGGAAACATAAGAAAGTTAAAATTTGATAATGAGACAATTTAATCACTCAGATATTGATTAGGATAATAATGATTTAATGTTTTTAGAGACATTCCCTCTTTGCTTACGTTTTTCATTTACTAAGCAGCCAACAGAAGCACTCAAAAGACAATTCTCCAGAATTAGCCACATAATGGTTCATTGTGGAAAGCCTCTGGTTCAACAACATATTCACAATAATGAAAAGTCAAGAAACTATTGAGGTTTTTTTTAAGAAAAAATAAATGACCAAATGAATGTCGAATTCTCAAAAGGTATGGCATTTAATCCAGAAGAAGGAGGAGTTTTTTTTTAAAGCATTGGAGTTGATTTAATTGAAATTTATCACAGTTAAATCAGAAACACAAAAAGAACAAACCAAACAAATGTGGTTAAGTGGAGATGAAAATGAAATATGGGCAAAAAGTAGAAATTCTATGAAATCATGCAAAATAAACAAAAATAACAAAGTTAGGTTAATGGAAAAATGTCAGGCAACAGACTTGAAATCAACGAACATTTAAATACATCTTTCTGCATATGCTCACATTGACCTTTGCACATGTAGATGACAGAATGCATATGTGTTATAAATAGTAGGGTTTTCTGACACTAAAAATACATCCATTTATTGAAAGGAATATCTGAAAGTGTGTCCCTGTGTCCCAGAATTTGATGAACTCTGGATGATTGCCTATCTTATCTACCCCATTTCCTCAGCACAGTCCCTGGCACATAGTAGATGTTTTAAAAATGTTTATTGATTGATTGGTTTTTGTGTGCATATGTAAACGCCCATATGCATGCATATTTTAATGTAATAAAGCTAGATTGATTGGTTTATGTGTGCATATGTAAACGCCCATATACATGCATATTTTAATGTAATAAAGCTATCTTCCCCTCCTCCTCCCCCCCCCACTAGAAGCCGCTGAGACACCAGCACAGCCAGCAAGCACCATGTGGCAGCTTAAGCTCCTGGCCTGCAGAGTGTAGGGGGACCAAGCACCAGTCTAAGGGGTAATCACTCTTGCTCTAACCTGCTTGGAGCTGGATTGAAGTCTAGGGTAGAGGTCCTGGGGTGTGTGTCCAGCTTGCCAGAGCATGTGAAGACCTCAGAGAGGGCACCCATCTAATACCTCCAGCAGCTGAGAAAACCCCAGCGTTTGGGATGAAAGCTCCCTTGTCTGGTGGCAGAGTCCTACTGTAGCAAAAAGCCCAAAAGTCAAGTAACTGAGTGTCAAAATGAGCAGGCAAAGGAAACAAAGCAGACAGAAGATTCCAACATTACACTCCTATTTTGGGGACAAAAAGGAGCAAAGCATGGAACAGGAGGAAAACAGTGAAGTCAGAACTCCTGCACCAAAAGCTTCAAAGGAAAATATAAGCTGGTTACAGGCCATAGAGGACCTTAAGAAGCAGATAAGAGAAGTGGAGGAAAAATTGGGAAGAGAAATGAGAACAATGCAAGAAAATTATGAAATGAGAGTCAACAGCCTGACTGAGGAAAATAATACCTTAAAAAACAGACTAACTCAAATGGCAAAGGAGGCTCAAAAAAGCAATGAGGAGAAGAATGCCTTAAAAAGCCGAATTTGCCAGATGGAAAAAAAATCTCAAAAGCTCACTGAGGAGAATCATTGCTTCAGAATTAGATTGGAGCAAATAGAAGCTAATGACTTTATGAGAAATCAAGATGCTGTTAAACAGATCCAAACAAATGAAAGAATAGAAGGCAATGTGAAATATCTCATGGGAAAAACCACTGACCTGGAAAATAGATCCAGGAGAGAGAATTTTAAAATTATTGGACTACCTGAAAGCCATGACCAAAGTAAGAACCTAGAAATCATCCTCCAGGAAGTTCTCAAAGAATACTGCCCTGATGTTTTAGAACCAGAGGGCAAAATAGAGGTTGAAAGAATCCACCTATCACCTCCTGAAAAAGATCCCAAAAAGAAAACTCCTAGGAATATTATAGCTAGGTTCCGGAATTCCCAGATTAAGGAGAGAATATTACAAGCAGCCAGGAAGAAAGAATTTTAATATTGTGAAAACACAATAAGGATAACCCAGGATCTGGCAGCTTCTACACTGAGGGATCGAAGGGCTTGGAATATGATATTCTGGAGGGCAAAGGAGCTGGGATTAAAACCAAGAGTCACCTACCCAGCAAAACTGAGTATCATGTTTCAGAGGGAAAATATGGTCATTCAGTGGAATCTCAGAGGACTTTCAAGCATTCTTGCTGAAAAAACCAGAGTTGAATAGAAAATTTGACATTCAGATACAAGAAGCAAGAGAAGCATGAGAAGGTAAACAGGGAAAAGAAATCATAAGGAACTTATCAAAGTTGAACTATTAACCTTCCTACATGGAAAAACAATAATTGTAACTTATTAAACTTTTCTCAGTAGTTGAAGGGATTAGAAATATATGTGTGTATATATATATATGTATACATATATATGTCTATATATATCTACATATGAGGGTATGTGTGCATATGAATACATATGTGAATGTGTGTATATATGTTTACAGGTATACATAGATAGAGGGCACAGGACCAATTTAACAGGAAGGGATGATACTTAAAAGGTGAAATTAAGAGGTGAGAGGAATATAAAGAGAGGAGATAGGGAGAGATAGATTGGGGTAAACTATCTCATACAGAAGAGGCAAGGGAAAATGGTTACAATGGAGGGGAAGAACAGGAAGGCAAAAGGGAATGTGTCAACCTTATTCCCATTGAATCTGGCTTGAGGAGGGAGTGAAATACACACTAAATAAGGTATCTCACCCTCCAGGAGAATAGTGGGGGAAGGGGATGAGAGGGGGGATGATGGAAGGGAGGGCAGGCTGGGGAGGAGGGAAGTTGGGAGCACCCACTTTTGAAAAGTGGGTGGATCAAAGTAGAAAATAGAACAAGTGGGAGGTGGGATAGGAGAAAGGGAAATATAGTCTTTTACAATATATCTACTATGTTATTGTTTGCATTAGCCACACATGTACAACGTATACTGAACTGCTTATCTTCCCAGTAAGGGTGGGTGACAAGGAAGGAAGGGAATGAATCTGGAATTGAAAGTTTTAAAATCAAATATTCAAATATATATGTATATATATATATATATATGTGTGTGTGTGTGTGTGTATACATATATATATATACTATTATTAATACCATCTTACATGTAATTGGGAAATAAGATATATAGGCACTGAGGCATAGAGATCCACTGGAAAGGTCGAAAAGGGGTATGGGAGAAAATATGGAGAGAGCAGATTGGAGGAGGGGATATCCTGTGGGACTGCTATTTTGGGGAGGTGGGTAGGGGAAAAACAGGGAGAAAATTTGTAACTCAAAATCTGGCGGGAACAAATGATGTAAATCAGAAGTTAATAAAGCATTAAAAAATAAATTTTAAAAAGAGTATACAAATAACATAGAAAGTTTCTCTGAGTAGAAATCTAATAACAAAAAAAATTGACACACAAAACATATTTTTCAAAGAATTAGAAATTGATCTTTTCAATATGGTCGAGATAGTCCTCCTTATTGACAGATCAGGCAGTCTCCTTTACTTGTGATTTAAAGGATGTTTCAAAGCACTTCCTGATCCAAAAATATCTATCTCCCCAACAAACCTTCCATGACACTGCCTTCTTTTCTGACATAGTCTGAAGTTCCTGAAATTTCTCTAGAGACAGTGCTAAAATGTGTACTGCCCTGATGAGGAAGGAAAAATTTGTTCATATTTTGATGAATAACTTGTCTTTGTCCCCAGCCATCTTCCATTTTCCCAACAGAATAGATCAGACTGACTGTCATCTTACATACTTTAGCAGGCACAGAGAACTAAAAAGCCTAAACTTCAAGGGTGGTGGGATGAGAAAAGAAAAGCTTAACTGTATCACATCCTTGGTAATGGAAGGAATGGGGCAGTATGGGCATCAACAGTAACAATTCATTTTTCTATTATGTTTTTACAGTTTCCAGAATAGCTTCCTCAGAGCAACCCTTTAAAGTAAGCTGTATGACATATCACTATCCCCATTTTACAGCTGAGGAAACTGAAGCTCAGGCAGTTAAGTGACTTGCCCAGAGTCAGCAGATAATATGTGGCACAATCAGAATTCAAGCCCAGGTTGGGCAGGCTCTGATGATGGGCAAACACTGGAAGCGGTTAGCGACTGAAAGCCAGAAAATAAGTTTCACCTACTTTACAATTCTGCTGTGCCAGCCTAGCACATGTGAAAGTAACTTTGTTAATTTCATCCTAATCTTCATTTATTTAGATCACAAAAACATTACACATTTTGACACATTTGGGGGTCTCTGCTCCAAGGAGCTGTGGAATAGCAAGTTAGGTTTGAATGAAGTGCATTTATAGAGTTGTGTAGGAGAAGCATGCATCGTGTCTGCCTAGATTATGCCCCAAGCTTGCCAAAATTGCTTGCCTCTCACTTGTAGGAGTACTAAACTCACCCACAGACTTTAGTGTAAGAAGGAAAATATTTTCAAGGAGCCTATGCACCCTTATAGGCAATTTGTGACATTACCTTATGCATGCATGGGTTCAAAAGGTCAAGTAAAATTGGTCAACTCAAATTTGCTCCACTTTTTGTGTATGACGGGAGAAGGGGACAGAGTTCTATTGGTCAAATACATGTAATTCTTTGTATGCAAGATCCCCTGCCTCCTGGGTTAAACCTGGGACAAACAATACTTCTCTGAGAGCTTTTTGTAGAAAAAAACCAATGCCAATAATTTAATATCTATAAGCAACCCTACAGCAAACAACTGAATATATATATATGTGTGTGTGTGTGTGTGTGTGTGTGTGTGTGTGTGTATATGTGTGTGTGTGTGTGTGTGTGTATGAGGGAGGAAAACTTGGGAGAGAAGAAAGATTATGATGTATATGTAGATATATAGCAATTGATATATACACATACATCCATAGACACACACACACAGACACACAATATATATAGGCATATATATATTCTAACAGCAATAAGAAATTATGATCTCAACAACAATTTTTATAAAGATAGTGGCCTTGATTTTTAATTCATATAAGGAGAAAAATTGTTTCAAATGTATTTTAAGATATACAATTTCAGATCAGATTTTTAGTATTAGAAATATGTCAAATCTGTCAATTTTATTTTTATCCTAAGTCAAAATACAGATAAGATTGTAAAGCAATCAGGTGACAAATTCACAGAATAATAAAATTTTAGAGCTGCAAGGGAATAAAAACCATCTAAGCCAACTCCTCCGGTTTATAAATAAGTGACTTGCCCAAAATCACATAGTTTGTTATTGGCAAAACTGAGACTAGAACCCGGATTTCCTAATTCTATAGATGAATTTTCTCATTTAAAAATTAAAAGGTTAAATTAGATGATCTCTTAGTTCTCTTTCAACCTAAATAGCCAAATCTGCATTGGTTGGTAGCTTTGTAACCTACTTACTTAGATTTTTATTAAAAAAAAAAAAAGATAAGCCTGCCAGATTTGACATATTTCTAGCCCTTAGGAACATGACCTGACAGTAAAGACCTTAGGAAACATTTATAGAAACAAGATTTTAAACAATTTTTGGAATTTAGCAAGGTGACACATTTTGAAGCACAGTACAATTATAGACATGAATGAAAGCGTGCGAGGGAGGTATTGTTTGTTGGTTTTTGTTTTTTTTTTTTATTTTCAAGATGTCGCTGCCAACAGAGACATATGCCAAATGGTAATATATGCTTCTATTTTTCAAAAAGCATGTACTGACAAAGGTAAGAAGAATACTGATGAAAGTATCAAGTTATGAAGTAAAGTAAAAAAAGGGAAAATGCAAAGTACCAGAAAAGTTTGAGTGCCATGCCATGATATTCAGTTTACTCCTGTGTACGTAGGTGATGGTCTTAGATGTTTCCCAGCAGCCGGAAAAACTAAGTACAATCTTGGTGGGAAATATCCTGAATGCACAAACTTAGCCTGTTGTATTTTTAGAAGAATTTTCTAGGTGATCAATAATGTGATTTGTGGGAGGCTAGGTGGCGCAGTGAATAGAGAACTGGCCCTGGAGTCAGGAGGACCTGGTTCAAATCCAGCCTCAGACACTTAACACAAAAACTAGCTGTGTGACCTTGGGCAAGTCACTTAAACCCAATTGCCCTCCAAAAAGCAGAATAATAATAATAACAATAATGTTATTTGTTCAACCAGGATTCGGACCAGGAGCTCAGAGCTCACTAAAGTAAATATTCTATGACAAAAGAAAGTGGTAGCTGCATAGAGAAACCTGTTTTACCACTGTATGTCTATAGGATAATTCTAAATTAATGCCTTACATATATCACACATTCCAGTTATAATGCTTATTGAAGTGCTTTCTCAGTGAATATGATATCCTGTTTTGGCCACTTGCTGAGGGTTTTTTTTTTCCCCATTAAACTACCGATTCAGCCTGGGCAGCTAGGTGGCACAGAGAATAGAGTGCTAGGCCTGGAATTACAAAGACTCATCTTCCTGTTGAAATCTGCTCTCAGACACTTGCCAGCTGTGTGACCCTGGACAAGTCACTTAACTCTGTTTGCCTCAGTTTCCTCATCTATAAAATGAGCTGGAGAAGGAAATGGCAAGCCACTCCAGTAACTTTGCCAAGATAGAAAACCCCAAATGGGGTCACGAAGAGTCAGACACAACTGAAAATAAATAGACTGCTGAATCTACAATTACAGTTAGATCAAATACTCAGTGACACATAAACTAAAAATCTGACGTGATCTGGTGGGGTGGGGGGAAGTAACCTTGGAAAAATGAATTTCTTCTTGACCTGAGTGTCTATATATTACAAAAAGTGTCAGTATCACAAAAGAACATTCAAGTAAATTATAAAATATTCAAATGTTCTAAATCTTTCAGTAATATATAAAAGTTTTTTACTCATTGGATTTCACTTGATTTCTCATGATATAAGGTAGAAAAAAATTCTCCAAGGAGAAATGTAGTAAAATTACTTGACTCTCTGAATAATGCTGCTGATATTAGCTCAAGGTTCCTTATCTGAAGTTTATTCACAGAAGAAACAGCTCCCACTAGGAAAAAAGTTTTCCTGGGCAGAGTAGATCAAAGTTCATAAACTTTTTCCCAAGGATGAACATAATGATAATGCAGAACAAATTCATCCTAGAATTTTTGGGCCATTCATTCATTCAAGAAACATTTGTTCAGCATTTAAAAGGTCTATGCTAGATAACATGAGTTTTAAAAAGAAAAGTAAGATCTGGTCTCTCCCAACCTATAAGATATTACAGCCTAATCAGAGAGATAAGACACATACATATAGGCATAACTATATTACAAAGAGAGGGAGAGAAAGGGGGAGAGAGGGGGGGAGGGAGGAAGAGAGGGAGGGACAGAGAGAGAGATTGTACTATGAGAATTCAGAAGAGGGAGAAATCATTTATTGGGGAGTGCAGAGTGGAGGTGGTAAGGGAGATCACGGAAGGCTTCCCTGAGGCAGTGACATTTGAACTCATCCTTGAAGAATAGGGAGTATTTCAACTAGGGTACACATGAGCAGATAGGTGGGAACATTCAAAACACAAATGAAGCACAAACAAAAACATATAGACAAAATGCATGTCGTGTGTTCAGAAATGGGAGGTACTACAATTTGACTGGAGTACAGGGCATAGGAAAGGACTAATGTGAAATAAGGCTAGAAAGGCAGCTCTAGGACAGGTTTTGAGACCCTTTAAAATATTTAAAGATTTTGAGACTAAGAAGTTGGCCCTTTTTGTCAGGAAATTAGTAGAAAAACATTTTTGATTGATTTAGTGACGAGAAGGAAGGAAAGAAGGAAGGAAGGAAGGAAGGAAGGAAGGAAGGAAGGAAGGAAGGAAGGAAGGAAGGAAGGAAGGAAGGAAGGAAGGAAGGAAAGAAGGAAGGAAGGAAGGAAGGAAACAAAGAGAAGGAAAAGAAAGAGGAAAGAAAGAAAGAAAGAAAGAAAGAAAGAAAGAAAGAAAGAAAGAAAGAAAGAAAG
>NW_027187323.1:8309580-8334105 GCF_028583685.1 Petaurus breviceps papuanus
AGGAAGGAAGGAAGGAAGGAAGGAAGGAAGGAAGGAAGGGAGGGAGGGAGGGAGGAAGGAAGGAAATTATTAAGTGCCAGGCACCATGCTAATCATAAATATTATCTCATTTGGTCTCACAACAACCCTGGGAGATAGGTGCTATTATTATTCCCATTTTACAGTTGAGCAAACTGAAGCAGGCAGAGGTTAAGTGACTGACCTGGGGTCACAAAGTTAGTAATTTAGATCTTCCTGACTCCAGACCCAGTATTCTATCCATTTCACCACCTGTCTGCCTCTCAAAGCTGTGCTTTAAGAAAAATGGCTTAGCAGCAGTGTGTAAACCAATTAGCAGGCCCCTGCAATAGTTGTCCTCTCCTTAAATATCCCCTCCAAGAGATAAAGTAGAGTGGAAATACCAGCCAAGGAGAAAACCCTACCACTGCCCATAGAGAGGTCTACAAGTGCCCAGGGACTATCAGGGAAGACATAGAGTCTGTGGACAACAGTCAAAGAAACAAAGTACATGGAAACTATGTGGTTCACAATAGTCAGAGATCAGTGTCCTAAGGGGAACTCAAGAGACTTGTCCATTTGGGGAGGCAGGGTGGTTCAGTAGAAAGAGTCCTGGACCTTTTCTTTCATTCCTCTCTCACTCCCTCCCTTCCTCCCTCCCTTCCTTCCTTCCCTCTTTCCTTCCTTCCTTCTTTCCTCTCTTCCTTTCTTCTTTCCTTCTTTTCTTCCTTCCTTCCTTCTTTCCTCCCTTCCTTCCTTCCTTCTGGAAAAATGAGTTACATCTCCATTTCTCCAATGTCATCATGTGTCACCTCTTGGGATCTGTTCCCTCCTTTATGAAATAAAGGAAGGAGATAAAATGAGTTCTGAGGCTCCTTTCAGTTCTAAATCTGCAATGCTGTGAAGTGACATGAAGAACATAGCAAAAAGCCCAACCACAAGGCAGTAAACAACAATCCAAGAAGGGAGTGAGTCTGAATCTGATTGCCGGTCAAAGAACTGCATCAAGAAGGAAATCTGAAGAGAGCAGATTTAAAGGACAGGAATTATTGAGTTTGGCAGCTTTGGAACATGATGCTTCACTCGTGTTCCATTCTGCACCCACTGCCCTTTTGAACTGGAGAGTTCAGCACTGACCACACCTCCCCATTCAGCAGGATGAGCCACAGCTGTTTCTACAGGCACTAGCAAACAATAGTCCCAGGGCAGAGATAATGAGGGGCTGAATTGGGGTGGTGGCAGGGGTGATGGAAAGCAGCAGAAGAATACAACAGACATTGTGCAGGAAGAATGGACAGGACTTTGTAACTGATTGGATGTTGGGAGGGAAGGAGGAGGCATCCTAAATGGCCTCCAAGGCCTCCAATGCTTTCCCAGGTTATCGCCCCTGCTGTGGCTGCAGTCCCCTCCCTTCCCCATCTCAGCCCTTTGGTGAAGCAGTTCAACTCTTCACTATACTCTCAAATCCCTTGCCCACTTGCCCTGTCATCAACCAGACCTTGCCAAACCTCAATCCTGAATTCCCCCTACTACTCCTATTTACTTGCCACTGAATAGACATGGAGGAAGTCACAAAACCATGCTGATTGGGTCCACTCTAAATTTATTCTATTGAGTCATGACTACACCTTCATAGCAGCAAAGAAATCCTTGGTTCCACTCTAATTTATTTTCTATTCTATTCATCATAGCAGCTGTTCCAAACTTTCTTGTCTCCTTAAGCTGTCCATGGCACCCCGTTCCTCCATCATCTCAGCTGAGGACTTTGACTCATACATCACCAAAAAATTGATACCATCTGCCACGAGTTCCTTCTTCTCTCCTCTTCATCTCACATCCCTCTGACATTACTTCCCACCACCATCTCCTATACTCCAGGTTCCAATGAAAAGGTTTGCCTAGCCTAACCCCTCTGCACTCTTAATTCTATCCCCTCCCATCTTTTCTAGCAAACCATTCGTACTATAATGCCTACTCTCTCTCTAGCCTTTAATCTCTCCCTATTTATTGGCTCCTTTCCTGATTTCTACACACTTTTGAATTACTCCTCCATCCCCAAAACACTCTCACTTAATCCTAATATCCCTTCAAGTTATTATATTACATCTATCTTTCCCTTTCCTGCTAAATTCTATAAAAAGGTCATTTATACTCACTGGCTCTACTTCTATTTTCACCCTATTCAAAACCCATTAAAATCTAGCTTCCTACTTAATTCAACTAAAACCTCTGTCTCTTCTCTATTTCTTTTCTTTTCTCTTCTCTCTTTCTTCTCTTTCTCCTCTCTTCTCTTCTAACCTGTCTCTCTGTCTCTTTGTCTCTTTCTGTCTCTCTCTTTCTCCAAAGTTACCAATTATCTCTTATTTGCCAAATCTAATGGCCTTTTCTCAGTCCTCATTCTTCTTGACCTCTCTGCAGCACTGATGATCACCTCCCCCTACTAGATACTTAGTTTTTAAGATACTGGGTTTTTTTTTTCAGTTCTCCCATCATGCCCCCCAACTGTGAGTGTGCCCCAAGACTCTGTTCTGGACTCTTTTCCTCTATGCCCCATCATGTCCCCTTTATGTCCCTTAGTGATCAGTTAACATGTATATGTATATGTATGTGTATATGTATGCACATATATGTAGATGATTCCAAGACATGCATGTATACACTCAGTCTCTCTCCTAAGCTCCAAGCCCCTGTGCGCAGCTCTCTATTGAACATGTTAAACTGAAAGTCCCATCGGCATCTCAGTTCCATATATTTAAAATAGAACTCATTATCTTTCCACCACAACCCTTCCCTTTTCCAAACTTCCCTATCACTGCTGAGGATGCCACCATCTCAGTGTCCCAGGTTCACAGTCTCAGCCTCCTCCTCTGCTTCTTTCTCTCCTTCACCCCACATAATTCAATCTGTTACCAAATCTTGTTTCTACATCATATGTCCCTTTCTCTGTATTCACAGAGTCACAACCCTAATTCAGGTCATCATCATCTCCCATCTGTATTATTGCCTTCTATTTGGTCTTCCTGTTTTCATTCTAATTCATCCATCATGTGGCTGCCAAGTGATCTTCCTAAAGCATAGGTTTGACCATGTGATGTCACACCCCTGCTCAATAAACTCAAGTGGCTCCCCATTACCTCTGAAACAAAATATAAAATTTTCTGTTTGACGTTTAGGACTCTTCACCACTTGACTTCTTCCTACTTTCTAGACTTCAAATACTTCACCCTCTCTCCTACATACACCCTATGTATGATTCAATGATACTGGATTACTTGCCACTATTCACACATGGCACTCCATTTTCAGGTTCTGTGTCTTGGGACTGCCCGGAATGTTTTCCCATACCATTTCCACCAGTTGGCATCCCTGTCTTCTTTCAAGACTCAGTTCAAATGTCCCTTTCTGAAGAAGACCCCCCTCATCCTTGCCAGTCATCTGATCCTTCTTTGTATCTGTAATGCTTAGTATAATGCCTGGTACATAGCAAGTGCCTGAAAAATGCTTGCTGATTGATTCATTCATTGAGTCTGAGGTTTCAAACATGAGTGACTAGGCAAATAATGGTGTTATTAACAACAACAAGAAAAATGTCTGGGTTAGTGGGTTCCTCTTTTATTCCCACCGACTAGCAAACAAAAGTGGAATTTCAGATTCTTCTTATTGTTCTTGTTAAGTCAACTATCTATGACTCCATTGGGGTTTTCTTGGCAGAGATACTGGAGGGATTGGACATTTCCTTCTCCAGCTCATTTTACAAATGAGGAAACTGAGGCAAACAGGGTTAAGTGACTTGCCCACAGTTACATAACTGGTAAGTGTCTGAGGTCAGATTTGAACTCAAGCCCTTCTGACTCCAGGGCTGACTAAATAACCTAGCTACCCCAGATTTTTCTGTTTCAGACAATTAACTATGAAATAAACCCCATCCCAAAATACCAACCTGCCTAGTGGAGTCCACTAATATAAGGCAACTTCCAGGTATGAAAAAAAAAAAGTCAAAAAAACTTGCTGATCCCAGAATAGAATCCTTTCTCCAAGGGTCCCAAACATGACCACCTTAGGCTGAGTCAAAGACCAAAACTCTTGATCCTATCCAGGAAACATGGAATTCACACATGGAAAAGAAGATGGTGCTCAACCACATTCTTAGAAGTTGTGTTCTTCGAGTCTCGTATTCTTTCCAGATAATTATTATGTAAGTACAATCTCAATTCTTTGCTAGTATAATAGACAGCCTCAGTGAGCCGATAAAGTTAAATTTGTGGAGATGATGGCTAACAAATGATGGGACCCATCTGCTGGTTCTTATTCCATCAAATTAAAAGTCAGGCACCTCTCTAATAGATTCTACAGACAGGTAAAAACAACTTTTCACACATACAAACTAGCCGTGTGACCTTGGGCAAGTTACTTAACCCCAATTGCCTCCAAAAAAGCAAAAAAATAAAAACAACTTTTGACAATTCTTCTTCAGTGGTGACCACGTGAATAAATCTGCCATTCTATCCTGCTGAGTCATGCATAAACCTGCTCACACAGTAGGGGAAGAGAAAGAAATCAGTTTTAAACTTGTTTGGTTTGAAGTGCCAGTTGAACATTGAGGTGACACCTGGAAATGTGAGTCTGGATTGTGAGTTTTAGGTAAGCCAAGGATGGAGGTACAGAAGGGTCAAGATATAATAAAAGATTAGAAGTTAATTTTTTTTTATTTTTAGGTGTTAATAGAAAATTCAATGTAAATTATCAAATAGTAAATAGTCATCAATGAACCATATTAAAGAGTTTGTATAAAATGCATCAGTGATAAAGCAGGGTGACAAGGGAAGGAATCTGTGGCTTGTAACATAGCTAATGATGCAGACAGACAAAAAATTACAGTGTTTCAATGGAAGAACAGAATGTAAATAAAAGGGGGCTTAACTAGTGCTAAGTGAGAGACTATGATGATCCCCCTCTTTTTTGGAGGGGTGAGGGCAGGGCAATTAGGGTTAAGTGACTTGGCCAAGGTCACACAGTAATAAATGTTAAGTGTCTGAGATCAAATTTGAACTCAGGTCCTCCTCACTCCAGGGCCAGTGCTCTATTCACTTCACTACTCAGATGCCCCAATGATCCCTTTTACATCAAAAACTTTGGGATAGTGAAAATGGTTTTGCCCAATGGCAACTGCAACCATTTTGCAAAATTCAGAAAATATGTGGGGAATATTTCATCAAAGATTAATATCTTCAGGAAGAGGATTCTTCCAAGCAACGTGGTTGAATACTAGAAGTCATTATGTATAACTTCAGAGAACCAAAGTACACTGAGACTTCTGCCTTAAGTGAGTTGTGAAATCACAATACCGAAATTAAAAAGCTACCTACATAGTTCCATTAACTGTGAGGTGCTCAAGATTATAATGAGTTCAACATAGATATGCTGCTCCTCACCTCACCCCACTCCCACCTCACGATTGCACTCTAGATGATACAAGTTGGTCAGCCCAGAGAGATTCTGGATCACATTCAAAAGGCTTAGAATGAAGGGCGGCTAGGTGGCTCAGTGAGTAGAGTGCTGGCCCTGGAGTCAGGAGGACCTAAGTTCGGATCCAGCCTCAGACACTTAATACACACAAACAGAAAACCTAGCCATGTGACCTTGGGCAAGCTACTTAAACCCAATTACTCTCCAAAAAAAAAAAGGCTTAGAATGGGAGAGGGACAACAGCTGGATTTTACAGACTGCCTATAAAGCTAATAGTTCTGGGGGCAAAGTTTGGAAGGAAATAAGTTTGATTTTAAATATTCCACTCCTCATTTCTATAAACCATTATGTATCTGAGCTTGGAAAAGGATTAAAAGAAAAAGACCTATGGATCATCTTTCATCACAGAAGCCAAGGTGCTGACACTTAAACATGGGCAATAATAACAAAAGAAGTAAAATCTTTTATGCTTATGTAACACTTGGGTCTTCAGAGTTTCCAGGGAGTAAAGAATAAAGAATGTGTACACCAATTAAACCAACACATCAGGTACAAAGTATTTGCACTGTGACAAATGTACATATGAAGATAAAATAATATACTTTACATTCATATGTATCTAAGACATTAATTATGTGAATATGATATTGGGATGGTTTCTAAATTGTGTCTTTGAAACTTTAGCACACAGTCAATGAAATTATAAAAGTTCAAACGTTCTTCCAAATCTCTCTATGATCTCTAAAGTAACAAATCTTTTAAAGCTTACTCACACCTAGTTTCTGAATTCTGAAGGCATTAGAGTCACCTAGTACCTAGGAGGCAGAATATGTAGTGGAGAGAATACTGGATTTGGAGAGTCAGAGACCAGCATTTGTAATCAGATTCTTGCATTTACCAGCTGAGTGACTCTGGGCCAGTCTCTAGAACCTGGGCAAGTTTCTGATAATTTCCTCATTTGTCAAATAAGGGGGCTGTTCTAGATCAGAGGCTAAAACCTGTTTTGTGTCATGGGCCCCTTCGACAGACTAGTGAAGCCTATGAACCCTTTCCAGAATAACGCACAAACACACAAAATAAAACACAGAGAATTAATTACAAAGGACATCAAATTATAGTGAAATACACTTCTCAAAATATTTTTTAAAATAAGTTCACAAACCTCAGGTTAAGAACTCCCAGTCTGGATAGCTTCCAAGATGCCTTCAACTCTTAAATCTATGATTCTAGAACCTCGAGAGAAACTTTTTAGAATTTGGATCAACTCAACTGAGCCAAATAAAGGAAAGTGGAGGAAACACTATTTTAGTTAGATTTATTCACCTTTCGGAGGGCCTCCTGTTGTTAAATATCTAAGAGCATTTCTTGGCCCCTATCTAATCACTCTTATACCACTCTCTTCCTTCCTGGAGCTCTTGGTCTGCTTTCATTCTGTTGTTCTTTCTTCTACCTAGTTCCTTTCACTCTCCTATCCTGTGGGCAGATTTCCACTTCTTCCCTGCCCTATAGACACTGTTAGGAACACACAAGCCTTTTCTAAGTGTTTTAAAGATTATTTTTATTGTTAGTAACCATAGGTCACAAAACCCAGGGATTTAAAATAACAAGAAATGTGGGTAAGTTCTAAAGCAAATCCTAAAAGTTATCACAGATCTTAAATGAAAACTGAAGTTAAGTGTGGTCTTTCTTAGCTCCCCTCCTTTCAGTGAGACTGCTTTGTTCTTGTGTTATATTATTAAAGGAATTATAAATTCACTGCAGTTTTGGATTTCTTCAACTTAATTTCTTTCATGTCTCTTATCAACTGTAAAAATGTTATTACTATTGAAACACATGTTTATGAAAATTAATTTATAGGGAAGAAAATAAGCATTTATGTAGTGTCTACTATATACCAGGTACCATGCTAAGTGGTTTTTACAAATATTACTTCATTTAATATTTATTAGGAAACTAAGAGAGCATAAACCTACTTCACTAAAAAAGAAATAGGCATATGGAATATACAGTAAGTTGCCAAATGAGTACACTAAGTGAAACATAACGTATAAGTAAGTTTAAGAGACAACTAGACATGTTTATGTAGACAGAAGGGGTTGGAAGATATACTGACAATACGGAGAGGTGTGTTGCAATAAACTTGAAGGAGACAGACTCATTGGGCCAACTGTCCTTTTTCCATCCAGGAATTCCTTATGTCCTCATTAGCCTCTCACCTCTGGACAGCTGGGTTATTAAAATCTGGCTGAAATCTTGAGTAAAGATAGTCTGATGTCCTTGCTTTAATTCTTGCTCTACATTCACCCACATTAAAAAAATAATAATAACCAGCCACCAAAATTTGGCTCACAGTTTCTTTTTGGGAGAATTACACATGCAGAAAAGCAAGAAGTTTATAAATCAATTCCAAAGGCAAAAAAAGAGTTCTACAAGCAAGCTTGTTCTGATCACGTCCACTCTCTGTCTGATCCTAGGACATGTTAGTGGCACCTCACTTTCATAAGCACCACATTTTAAACTGCTGCATGAATGATCACCTTTTGGGCTTTGCCATGTTGTAATCTGGCCTAATTTCTTCAAAAGCGAAAACAATGTAAGCATTAGAATAAGAGGTTTCTCCCTTTCCTTTATCTCTCTCATCTTCTGAAATACATTTAGGGAAGATTCCAGAGAGGATTGGTTAGAAGCCAAGAGTTTCATTCACCCTTCAAAGATAATTTGGAAACCACCAATTCACATTTTAGTAATGCAATCAGCATTAGTGTTTGGTTGAGCTTTTAAATACATGATTCATATTTGTATTTATTTAATGTGGATATAGCCTACATCTGTGGTTATACATATACAAATGAAGCTAACTTTAAACTTAAAATAAATCTAATTTCAATTTATTCGGATGTGACTTTGGAACTTCAGTCGGCCAAAAATTTGCCCAAAATGTAAGCCTCATTAGCGTTCAGATACAACCAGTTTTGGAGATAGATGGATTTGGTAAGTTCCCAAGGCTGGCACATTTACTATGAATACCAAATTTGGTGTGTGTGTGTGTGTGTGTGTGTGTGTGTGTGTGTGTGTGTGTGTGTACTTTCATGTATACTTATCACATCTAAAGACTAAATGTGAATAAGAGGGAAACACTTAGAAAATTCATTAATTAAAATACCATAATACTTTTAGTGTCACATATACTCTTTAAAAAAAAACATTTGAAGTTGTTAGTGCCCATGAATAAATTTAAAAAGTTTGATTTACAACATATTTACATTTTAAGAATCTTACATTTTATGATAGAAACTCGAGCTTAAACAAAACTTTATTGTGATAACACATGAGTAATCAGAGCAGAAGGTCTTCCTTTGGCATTTCTGTACTTTGGCACAACAGTGATTTCATCAGCATAGGTGCTCCTTCCACTGATAAAGTTCACTGTCTTACTTATACCATTGTCCTAGGCAATTCTCGTCCATGTTTTTCTACAAATACTTCACAGAAAATCCACCCAGCACTCTGAAGACCTTCCTCTTGTTCCTTAAGTATGTCAGGAGTATCAGTGCACCACTTGAGCTGCCCTACCTTTTATTCTTACTTAAATTAAACAATAATCGTCCTTTAAGATAAAAATATAAAAGTGGTCCTATTTCATTCATTTACTAGTTTTCTTCCTTATGCAACCATAACTTCACATTCAGTCTTTGGACATATAGTATTCTATATGTGAGTTTTATATATTATATGTGATATCTATGTATACAACATGAATTTTATGTAATTTTAAAATAACAGATTTATTAAATAAAACATTAGGCTGAGAACAGAAGGGTAAACACAAATGCAATCTATTTGTTTATTTATCTTGACCAGAATTGAGTTTCAAAATAAACAAGCACTTATTAAAGTGACTACGATGTTCCAGGCCCTATGCATGTAAGTAAGGAGAATGAAACAATCCCTACCCATAAGGAGCTTGCATTCTAATCAACTTTAGCATATTTTTCTAAAAATTGGTTCCTCCTTATAACAACCCAATTTCCCCCACTCAGAACTTTGTTGATATTTTTGACTCTTCTCTCTCATTTATTTCTCATATTTCACTTCTTTCTACCTGATGAATTCCTACCAATCCTTTAAAACCCAATTATATTTTTTTAAAGAATTCTTCATTGACTTCCACCATTAAAAATTATATTTCTGTCCTTGGATCTCAAATTTCTTTTTTTTCCACTTTTCTCCTCTACTTAATGTTATTATTTAATAGCATAGCTATGTATGTATTTGTTGCATTCCTTACTAGACTATATGTACTGTAAAAAGAAAGATTGTTTTTCATCTAAATTTTTTATCTCTGCAGTACTTAACACAGTACTTTGTGCCCAACAGGTACATAATAAAACTTCTGTGGATCTATAACTTCATCTATGTAAGTGCTCACTCTTCCAATACAAATCACAGTTTTCTGTATCTTCAAATCCTGTAATGCCCTTGCCAATAACCATCTATTAAGTCTATATAAATGAGCTGCCCAACATAGCAAAGGCCTCCCTCTGGGTGTCTTAACATTTTAGGGGTGAAATTAGTCAAGCTTATTTTTCTATCCTGGCTGTGATCGTTTCTTAACTCTTTTTGGCCTCCTCATTGTGGTGACTGCTTTACATTGATTAAATTTCTCTAAGAAAAGTGCTCAATGAATTGCTCATTGTTGAATTAATTGATATTACCAATACATGGGCTTTAGCTGTGATTTATTTTAATTCTTTGAGAGATCTGCAATCTCATCATTGTGAATACTCCCTCTGTCAAAGTAAAGAACAACCTATCCATGCCTCAGTAAACAGTTTTGTGAGTCTCCATGGCTAATCCTCTGATGACGGGCCACAAGAAATTTTACCAGAAAAGTCCTAAGACAATAGCCTCCCTCTAGTCCTGGGCCCATATGCAAAGCTTTTTCTGGTAGATGGTAGGAGTCTCCAAGCAGAAGAGAGAATAATAATATTTGCCCATTAGATAACAAAAGAAGAACTCATCATTCTACTCAATACAAGGCAAAAATAGAAATAAGCAAAGCATCACAGTCTACCTATATACTTTGGTCACACTCTACAATGAAAGTATGGGGGAAAGTAGGTACTTACTTAAAGAAACTATGAGTTGAGGTACATGTGTGCTTAGTTTAGTGCCTGGAACATCATAGGCACTTTAATAAATGTTGATTGATTGATGAATTGGGAAACCCATGTGTCTGAAGCATCTCATGGCTCTGGGCTGTAGGCCTATTCTGCTTCTGGCCCTTACCACTTTGCTGTTGGGCAAAGCTGATAAATCAGTGACAAGCTGTTGTTTGGGGTGGGGAGTGGGAGGGGGGAGTGGTTTAAAGCTCATAGTCTCGCTTAATAGGATACTAAGAAACTTATGCTATTGCAGTGACTAACCAGAGAGCGGCCCAGCTCTTCAGATCTGCAAAGAACAAGGGATTCTGCATGGTCCAGACAACTCCAAACTCATTCTCACAGAAAAAATAGGTGTAAGATCTTCTTCTTTCACTGCTTCTTCCTCTAAAACCAAAGAGGGCAGTACAAGGCAACAGGGAGATTCCTAAGATGTTTCCTCACTCTTAGGGACTAGAGAGAAATGAACCCTAAAAGATCATCACAAGGCAACAGGATTCTGCTTTTTTCCAGAAAGGTTCTAGCAGCTGGCCCTGCCTTTCACTAGCCAAAGCAATGCTTTTTTGCAGTGAGTAAGTACCCTCAAACAGCTGAAAAGTCAATTGTTTCAACCATAAGCCTTCTGCAACTTCCTTGTGCAGCTTCTCATGACTTCTCTACTTTTCTTGCTTGGTCCATCCATCTTTATCTATAGCTTTGTTTCTGGCTTCTTAATCGCTTCTAGTGCCTCAAATCAGGCCCTTCTGATGATCAGTGACCCATCCTTAGTTGCTTAGGTTATTGCTTAATAACAAGGTTATTAAGAGCAACAGCTGGAATTCTAACTCGGGTCCTCTGGCTCCAAAGCAATGCACTTTCCACTTTACAATGGTTACCAGCCAAACACCTTCACTAACATGGCTCCATACGTAAATACCTCAAACTTATTATGTCGAAAATCGAGCTTATTATGGAATGCCAGAAAGTGAAAAGGGAGTAATTAATTAATCATCTAGTCCAACTACTTCACTTTGCAACCAAGGAACTTGGGCCTGGAGAATTTCAATGACTTGTCCATGATCATACAACTATCAAGTGCTGGAGACCAGACATAAACTCAGGACTCCCACCTCCCAGTCCCATGTTCTTTTTTACTACATCAGGTTGACTTCTATTTTTCAAAAAACATCTACTCCTTTATACTATTCCATTATTTCTGTAAGTGGAACCATTGCAGGAATGTCCCATGCTTCAAATTTTGAAGTTATCTTTGATTCTTACCACTCACACTCAATCAGGTACCTAGTACAATATCCTTGACATCTGTTCCTCCTCTCTACTTCTACTCCTGCTGCCCTAATTTAGACCCTCATTACCACCCACCAGTACCAATGCAATGGCCTTCTAATCAATCTTCCTTCCACCTTTTCAATCTCTTCTTTAAACTATATAATCTTATACTCTTCCATATGCATAGACATGGTTATGTCACTCTTCTAACTGTAAAGTTCGAATTCCTTATCCTGCTATGAGAGGCCCTCCACAATCTGATGTCAACCTACTTTTCTAGTCTTTTTTCATACTCTTTCACCTCACGTATTCTGTGGCCCAAATAGATTAGAGTATATACATGTTGTTCCCTTATTTATTTCCATTTTTTGTTCATGCTATTCCCCATACCTAGAATGTTCTCTCCCCTGTGGGATTCTTATCTGGTCTTTAAGACCTAACACAAATGTCACCTCTTCCAGCAAGTCCTCTTGTACCACTAATAAGTGATGTCTTCTCCTCACTCAGACATCACATAGCATTTTGCTTGCATTCTTCTTATGTACTTGTAATACGTTTTATTACAGTTATTTCTGGATCATCTTCCCTTACTAGACAATAAGTTCTCTAAGAGCCAAGATAGTATCTTATGCAAATATCATCTATCTTCCATCCCCTATCACATTAGGTACTTAACAAATTTATGGCGTTATGGAAAGTATCCTGGATTTAGAGTCAGAGGACAAATATTCTAATCCCACTTCTGCTATTTACTATCAGTATGACACTGGGCAAGTACTTCTCTGGGACTCAGGTGTCTCATTTAAAAAATGAGGGGGTTGCAGGGGTGGGGAACCTGTGGCCTTCTAGGTCCTTGCGTGCAGCCTTTTGACTGAGTTCAAATTTTACAGAATAAATCCTTTTATTAAGGGGATCTGTTCTGTGAAGTTTGGATTCTGTCAAAGGGCCACATTTGAGGGGCTAGAGAGCCACATGTTGCCTCAAGGCCACAGGGTCCCCACCCCTGCAGTCTCTTTCATCTCTTAATCTCTGACCCAATGCTTTTGTGAAACAAGTTCCCTAGAGGTGAATCTGTACACTGGAATCCTCTGAAACCCAGTCCACTATTTCTGAATACCCCTCCACCTCAACCAACACCACCACCAAATAACCTCATCCATAATTTCTACTCTGGTTTTTGATCTTCCAATGGTACTAAAACAGACTCTAATCTCAAATGGAGAATAAGCAGCAGAAGTAGATGAACTAAGACACAAAAATCTTATGTCCCTGTTTTCCTGTTTTCATGCAAATGCCCCCAGTAATTAAATCAGGAAAAGAAAATGTAGCAAAAATGTATCAGCCAAATGGTTCCTAAATTTCAAAAGGAGCTGTAAATATGGTCCTTTTTAGAGGATCAGGTTCTAGCTTAGAGTATAAGAAAGGGTAACAGTTGTTCTGATAAAGCAGTTTTTAAATTCTTGTCAATGATTTGAAGAGAGATAACTGATGTATGTTGAAAAGCTGGCAAGATTTTTAAATAGTTCGGACACTATGGGGAGCATTTTTTCTTAAAGCAGAGCACTCAGAAGTGTTGGCATGATTTTATTTGAACGTAGCAGTGCTTATGTGAGGAAGTTATTTTGAATTACCCTAGTATAAATATGTATGACTTTATTTGTATTGAAAATTTCCTTTTCAAGTGAGCGACTGAGGGACTGTTATATCTCTATTGCTTTGTAAATGATTTAGGTATTTCATTTTGGAAATAAAATGTTATACCCAGGAACAGAAAGCAATACCACAACCCTCATTGTTCCTATAGGTGGTGTTTGCACTAACTTTGATATTTTTTAACTCTTACTTGGCCAAAGTTGGTTTGTGTATAGGAATCTTTTTCGAGGAGCAACACATCAAAGGACATATACTGCCATGCTTTCCTAATAATGGAATTTGACTGCTCTAGAAACAAATTTCAGGAGAATGTTCTTTTGGACTCAGTCAGTTGTTCCTAATAAAATTCAACAAGAAAATTTACATTTCATAGGCACAGTTGCCATAACTTCCTACTGAAAGCTTCCCAGGCCTTCTTGGGATACCCACCTCTGATAGCCAGTTTTTCTTCTCACTGAAGCCTAAAAAGTCAAGGGAGGGAGAAATAGGTATTTTTCTATAAGAACAAAACCTGGAGAGAGAGAAAGAGCAAAGAAAATGGCAAGGTGAGGTATGAAAAGTAACCTGCTATGTAGCAAAGATTCCTTGAATTAAGAACAAAAAACATGGGACTAATGACCTTAGCTCTAATCTGTCTTTGCCATTTATTACCTGTGTAACCCTAGATCAATAATTTTACCTCTCAGAGACTGTCTGCATAACCAGGAGGATAATCATACCAAATGAGGCTAATCATACCTAATCATACCTAATGCCAAAGATTATTGTGAAGATCAAGTGAGATAATGTATGCCAACGTGCTTTGTAAATTGTTAAGTGGAAGAATGTGCTCCATTCAGACTACAGCAAATTTACATGTCTTATGGGGCAACTTATAGATGCAATAAGGCATAAGAGCACATCCCACACAACCTGCATTTGCACCTAGTACAGGGTAATTCCCTTTCTGATATGAGTGTTTCAGTCTATTCCTCATAAAGAATATGTGACTCTGAGTAACTCATTTGGCCTGCAAAGAAAATGAACTTGACACTTCATGAATAAACAGTCTCTATTGCCTTTTCCCCAACCACTCATTTGGCTAGACTAACAGGAATACCTTAGATTTTAAAAATCTGGGGAGTCCTGAACCCTAAAGTTAGTTGGTGATTACTAGGCTTTGCCTGATTATCAATAAATCAATCAACAAATATATATATATATATATATATATATAAAGTGCCTACTATGTGCCAAATACTGTGTTAGAGACTAAAAACATTGGTTTAAAAAAGTGAAATGGTCCTTATTCTCAAGGAGAGTCATGGTTGAAACAAATATATATATATATATATATATATATATACATACACACACACACACATATATATGTATATATACAGTACAAATATAAAGCAAATAAGTATGAATATATGACCTAGCCTAGAAGAGTTAAAGATTTAAGAAATGTATTGGATGATTACCAGAAGTTAGAGTGAAGTCTCTCACTGGGGAGCCATGATCATTCTCCAATACAGAACTGGTCAAAGGATATAAAAATACACTTCTCAAAATAAGAATTACAAACTATTAACATCCATATGAAAGAATGCCCCCAAATTACTAATAATAAGAGAAATGCAACACATCTGATATTTTTACTTCATATTCAGAAAATTGGCAGATGACAAAAAATAGGAAAAGTTCATTTTGAAAGTGTTGTAGGAAAATGTCACAATAGTGTGTTGTTGGTATAGTGAGGAATTAATACAACCATTCTAGAAAATAATTTGGAATTTTGTGAATACAATGATTAAAAACCTTTTGATGCAGAAATTCCATTGCTCAGTATAAACCCCAAAGGGGTCCCTGATTTTTTAAAAAGGGCTCCATATACAACAAAATATTTACAGCAGTATTTTTTATGGTAACAAAGAACTAGATATAAAGTAGCTTCCCATCAGCTGGGGAAAGGCTAAACAAATTGTGGCACATTAAAGTTAATAGAATAATACTTGCTATAAAGAACAACAATATTGATGAGAACAGAGAAGCATGGGAGAATCTACCTGAACTGAAACAAAGTCAGTAAGCAAAGCCCGGAAAACAATATATATAATGACTACAAGGCAAAGGTAAAAAACTACAGCTACTAACCAACTGAAACAGAATGTTGTAAAAGTATAAAGACCAAGCATGGCCCCAAAGAAGAGATATAAAACTATGCCTCCCCTCCTCTCCTGAAGAGATGAGAATCCATGAGTATAGAACATAGCATACAATATACATTTTTACATGTGTTTTTGTCTGTGTTGATTGGTTTTGCCAAATTGTGTTTTGCTTTTTTTTTCCCATTTTCCACTTTTTTTTTTTTGCCTTTTTTTGGAGGACAATTGGGGTTAAGTAACTTGCCCAAGGTTACACGGCTAGTATTTTTGTGTGGGTGTTAAGTTTCTCAGGCCAGAACCGAACTCAGGTCCTCCCAACTCCAGGGCCAGTGCTTTACTCACTGCGCCACCTAGCCCCCCCCCCCCACACACACACATTTTCCACTTTTTAATTTTATTGTCATTGCTGTTTCTTTGTTCTAAGACTTGGTTCTCTGGGAGTGAACAAGGAGAGGAATTCAAGAAGAAATCTAGGCAATGTTAAAACAAAAGATATCAATAAAACCAGTTTTCAAAACTTTTTTATTTCTCTAATTACCATGGAGCTTAGGACCAAATTTTTACTTCTGTTTGTTTTTTACCTTTGTTCATGTAACAGAAAACATCTCTGTACCTTACACAATTTCCCCATTCTCCTTACTGCTTTACTTTTTTGTGTGTTTAAATTTATTTATCAAAAGCTGACAATGAAAAGCTCTAATTCACAGTCATTTGAAAAGGCTAATGCATTCATAAAAACCACTTCTTTGCTCCACAGTTTCATAAAAATAGTATAAGGGGCTGAGATAACCATATTGAGTTAAATAACATAGTTATACACAAAACATCATTAATATTGTAGAGACTGTATGTGCATAGCTGTAATGGCTTCTATCCACTGGTGGGACTTGGATTTGGTCTCACTCTAATGGTTCAAAATAAACTAACTTTAAATTAGAAAATTATTTCACATTCCTTACTAAATATTGCTTGATGTGGACACTAACCTTTCTTTATTCATTCTTTTAGAAAGATGTAATGAAGAACTTCCTAATGATTAAAGTGGCTATCTTCCAAAATCATGGGCTTCACCTCCACATAGGTCTTCAGGTAAAGACTAGACAAGCTTTTATCAGGTATGCTGTAAGGAGGACTCTCATTCAGGTATAAGTTAAACTAGATGGTATCTGAGGTCTCTTTCAATTACGTATTCTGTAAATCTGGATAATATTATGAAGCCATAAAGGCTAAGTAATGGCAGGTTATAATTGTTCATGGTTCTTAGGATTTAGGGCTAAAAGGGAATTTTAATATCACCTACTCTAATCCTGTTACTTAAAGATGGGAAAAATGAGGTCCAGAGAGGTGACTTAATTTGCTCAAAATAAAAAAAGGCAATAGATAGCAGGCACAGGTTCTCTTGGAGAAGGAAATGGCAAATCATTCCAGTATCTTTTCTAAGAAAACCCTAAATGGGGTCGTGAAGAGTCGGACACACCTGAAACAACTGAACAACAAATAACAACAACCAGAGCCTCTAATTCAGAACTATGGTAAATTCTGTGTTTTTTTTCAAGTGGTGATTATTTTGGTCCAAAGTCATAAAATCAGCATTTTACTCAAACTCAGAATTTTCAGTGAACATTCAAATGAATTTCTTTAGCCTATTCAATTTATCTAATAGTACTAAATGTCATGGTTATATTACTATATGTGGGACTTTGAGTAATTTATCTCTCTTCTACCACCTTAGTTTCCTCATTCAACAATTCAAACATTTATTGAATTGAATTTGTCCAATTGAATTCCTCATGCTGAGTATTATACCCTGACCTGATTGTTACATGGAAATAATCTTATGCAATTTTATAAATGTTAGTGTCCTGTACAAATGCTAAGAGATACTTGGTAATTGATATAAACCCCAGAATTATGACCGATTTCTTGACATATTCCAAATACTTGCCATATAAATAAGATTCCAAACACATTTCATATAAATAAGCTTGGCTTTTAAAATGGACTTTCACTTCTTCTTCTTACTGTAAAAATCCAAGAATTTTCAGTGATTTTTTTTTTCCCCAGCAAATTCTCAACTTGACTCTGTCTACATCTAGGAGAGTACATGGTACCAAGAACAGAAGGTGAACCAGCCTACTTCTACTTTAGAAAAGTATCCACACACCACAGAGTAATGGTTACAAATCTTTAGTGACCAGGACAAAGCTAACATGTACACACTGTGTAGTGCGTGTGTGTGTATGTGTGTGTGTGTATGTGTGTGTGTGTGAGATGAAAGAGAGAGACAGACAGACAGACAGAGACAGAGGGAGAGAGGGAAAGAGGGAGACGGAGACAGAGCACTAGTACCAAATAGACAAAAATGAAACAAAACCAAACCCAGGTCAGTCTTAATGCCAAATCATTGTAGCAGTATATTCCCTGTGTAGCATCATAAATTTAGAAGACTTCTGGTAGGGAGGACATCGACAGCCTTCCAATCTTTCAGAAAGATAAAAACAACAGTTCTTAACACATAGTTAGCAAGAACAATTAAAGTATGAAGCTACCAGATGGTAAGCTGGGGCAAGCTCCTTCACCAATTCTGCTCCTCCCACCTCCCCATGAGACATCATGCCAGTGTCCCCAGGTTTCCCTCTCCTTCTGAAAAATAAAATGATGTACCTTGAACTCTCTGCCTCAGTTGAGGTACTTGTGCTAGATATACAATTCCTAGTTATAGTCCTGCCACTCTTGTTGGGCCTACCCTACCCTTACCTTGCCTGACTGGTTTTTTTGGCCCATGAATCGCATAGATGGACAAAATGATCAGGAGATTGTGCTGTGTATACTAACAGAAATCTATTCTCTCACATACTGGAAAGGAATTATGTATTATACTGACATGCATATTTTCATCATTTATAAACCAGTGTCTTGTCACTAATATGAAGATTATTCAGGTAAATTTCTATATGAAATTAAAGCAAAGTACTTGAATACCACTCATAGCTTTTCAGCAACTCTTACCATGATTTAAGAGTAATTTCTGCTACTAAAGCTATGGATTCTTCATTTCTCCAAATGCACCTTAGGTTCTACTTTCTGTCTACTAAAAAAGGAAATTCAATGAGCAAGTGTGTAATCAAAAATTTTCAATGTAATAAATAAACATTAATTGCTGCATAACTGAAGAACCATACAAGTAATTCCAAATCACTAAAATCAAATTCATTTTGCACATAAGCTTTAGCAGCTTTGATTTAGTAAAATTCACTTTATTCTATAGCTCTATTGGCTCATCAATTAAACCTCAATTTATACAGATGGCGTATAAAGAGCACAATAATATCATGTATAAATAAAATATAGTATTCCCCCCAAAAAATCAAAATTACATAAGTTCTTGTACATGGCTTGACCTGCAGTGTTGTGTAGAAATTAGTCCCTTTTTGGAAAGTATGTCTTGTTCAAAAATATTTTGTGGCACAAATTTTTTCAAATTTTAGGCCTTTCTCAAATGAAAAACATCCTCCATTGTAAAAATTATGTCATGCTGATAAAACTTCAAGGTATTTTGTTTGCTTTTAGCTATTCCTACAGTTGGGTTACAAATAACCATCATCATGGTACCATTTGCCACCAATTTCATCACAGTTCCTACAAATATAATCCTTGTTTCTGGAAGTTCTTGAAGTCACATAAAGCTCCAATTCCACAAATATTTAGGAAATAAGAAAGTGCACATCAATAATGTTTTATTACCATCAAAAGTGATTATTTTTATGAGGTATAAAATAATATAATTGTGGATTTTTTTTTGCTATGAGTTGTTGTGACAGTCATTCATCTTTCATTGATGCTTGTTGTAGAGAGCTCAGAGTCCGCTTACCCCAAGAATTGCCTAAACAACAATCACTTTTACAAAACACCCCCAAAGTTGTCTCCCAGCTTTGCTGAAGGCTTCCATTAAAGAAGACTTATTTTCAAGTACTTTAAACACCATTGCTTCTGAACACTGTGAATGAGCTTTAAATGCTCAACTGTCACCTTTCTGTTTTTCTTCATCTAACTGAAATATAGCTTCAATTTTTTCTAATATTATAGTATCCATTTCTTTAATGTCCACAAACATCTGATTTCAGACATCCATATTGCCTTTTTAAAAATTACAAGTGTTTATTTTACTGCCAATTATTAAAATTAAGACACATCTTTCATATAGATACATATGTATGTGTATATATATGTGTGTGTGTGTGTGTGTGTGTGTGTGTGTGAAACATTATGTTGCTGTCACCTGTTTCCCTTCAATGCATTTTCCCATCTTTCTCAATTTAGAACTCAGCTTAGTCCTCCTTTCTACCTTATCCCTTTCCATCATTACTGGGATAATATTTGTACTGATGACCCTCTAAGAATTTGCCCATACAATTCTTCAGTATCATCAACTTCAATGATCTTCACCATTCCACATTATCAAAAGGTCATACCTTAGCCCTCATTATCCCTTGGAACATCCAAGATCTGTAATTTAAAATCCCCTCCTTTCCTTCCACCATTTCCACTCTCAGTTACATTTTGCCCTAATCATGACTTATAATCAGAGTGATATTGATGATATGAAAAGTGACTAGAAAATGTCTTTGGCCTGTTCGAGTCTTATAACCCCTGTCATTTTAGAAAGAAAAGAAAATATGCAAGTAAGTTCCTTGAAGTCAGGGATTATTTCCTTCTTATCTTTGTATTTTGAGACCCTAATACAGTGTCAGGCACATAGTAAACACTTCATAAATGCTTGTTGATTATTTTATTGAAACACATCCTTTGATCCATTAGTTTTTTCTTATATTTCCTTTCATGATCTTTGAGAATCCTACTAACTCTTTAACACTTCCCTCTTCCACTTTTGTACAGACTACCCTCCCACCTCCACCCCAGGCTGGACTGCTGGGTAGCCTCAGTCTCCTCAAAGAGGGGGAATAGGAGGGTTGGCTGGCCCATTTTCTGAGTTACCTCTGGGAGGAGAGAACTAGCCCCTCAAACCCAACTCTCTAGTCCCCTCTGGCCTGAGACCCTGCACCAGTTTATAAAGCTGCCTCCTGCTTTTCCTGGCATGGCAGAATCATGGCACGACACCTCTTGGGGGGGAGGGTGTCATATGGTCATAGTTCTGGAGGATCTCTGTATCACAAGCCTAAGTCACAAGCCCTCCAGCTCACTAGTACCTGGAAACTCATATGCAGTTGGGTGTAAGGACACTGAAAGAGAGGTCTAAGTAGCAAAGTTCTCTAGTTAGCTTGAGATAAGTTTCTATTTTGTCCAGTGAACTTAGCTGAAATGACTCTACATTTGGCATATAGATCCTTTAAAAAAGAAACGCTTTCAGTTCTGTGTATTTCATAGCAAGCAACTACTCACCCATCTTGCTGGTTACTTACCAATATCTAGTCTCCTTTTGCTTTACACCACACCCCTCCTTGACCTCAAAGGTTTAATTTTAGTGTTTTACCAACTACTATAACTGCTACTGATGCTGTTGCTACAGGTATTTAAATATTGTTTTAAGGTTTGCAAAGCACTTAACACATGTTATCTTATGGGATTTTATTTGATCCTCACAACAACCCATGTGAAGTGCTATTATAATCCCCATTGTGTGGATAAGGAAATTGAGTCTGAGAGGTTAAGTGACTTTCCCAGCATCACATCACTGGTAAGTATCTGATTCGAGTCTTCCTGACTCCTAGAATCTCTTCACCCTGGCCTTTTGCTTTTATCAGCTTTCAAATTCTCACTGGTGACTAGTCTCCTCACGGCTCTCTCCCCAATGCAATTTCTCTGCTTCTGCTCTAGGACTGTTGAACATCACTGAAGAAAGTCACAAAATAGAGTTGAATTCACCATTACAAATTCAAAAAAACAATCTAAATGTGAACAGCACTTTCTGGTTCATGCCTTCAAAAGATTCATACACCAATACCTTATCATGATGTAGAAGCAACCCTAGATTCCCAAAGGCTATACCAGGATAGTTCAAATATCGTAGGTTCTATGAACCTTGTAAGACTTCAAATAGAAGGGGTCTCAAATGGTACCTAACCCAGAGCAAGACACAAACCAAATAAAACTTTTCATGAGTCACATTTTGATTCTTTAATGTATTTGACAATATTGAAGAAGGACACAAAAGCAGACTGGTCAAATCTTCATAATGTCAATCAGATCAAATCACAAGGCAATTTCTAGATAGAGCAGTACATTTCTGTACCCTTTCCTCTTCAAAAAGTGCAAAAAGTCCAGGTCACCCTTGAGACCTCTGGGCAAATATACAGCTGCTTTGTTAGGTAGTATTACTAGAAGAAAAGTATGAAAGAACAAGAGTTAGGGAATCTTTAAGAGGAAAGGAACAGTAAATAGGGACTATTTAGGAACTACAAGCAACTACAACATTTGTAAATACAATTGAAGAGCCAAAGGTTATAAGGGCTTAGGTTAAATGAAATCAGTTTCTTTTATTGCAACAACTTTCTTTTTCTACATTGATTGTATTCTTTTCTACTGATTCTAAGAGTAGTAGTTGTTTTATTTTCCTTTTTAAAAATTGGTTTTCTTCTTCACTATAGCTATCTGAATTTAGTTCTAACTTTAACATAACTCTAATTTCAAAAGAGAACGTTTGATTCATTATGAATAGTCTTAAAGCAAATGGTTTTCTAAAAGCCAAAATTCTGGTCTCAGAATTTGAAAGTTTGCCCTTTTTGTTGCAAGTCTTACTCAAGAATGTAACTAAGCTATTAAAAATTTAACCCCTACACTGAAAGAAAATCTCTCACACAACATAAGCCCCTGCTGGCTATTGTACACAATGTGACATAAATTTCTAAGAACTGCATTTCAGTCTCAGTACAAGGTTGATGCTTCTACCAAATTCTAACTGCATTGTGCATAGCAGAGAAACTGCTAAACCATTCAGTTGAATATTTATTTTTAAGTATTTATTTTTTCATTGCAATTATAGCTTCTCCTTTGTATCACTCCAAAGAACCATCCATACTGCCAGATCCTCCATTCTGTTTCTTTCACTTAATGACACCCTCAGTTTTAATCCAAAAAATATAGATGATACTAAAATAAAAATAGTAATCACATTGTATCAACATTAACTATCTTATCTTTATTTCATTAGTTTCAGAAAAAAATATTTTAAAAATCTTTCATACCTTTCATAGTTCATTTAATTGGACACAGAATAAAAGACTATCAGGATAAAAATATGGTTGAAAATTATTTTAACACAACTTTAATTCCCTTTTTATACACTAAAAACTAGAGAACTGAAAAATTACTCCATATAATTCTACATATATATATTATCTATAGTCTCTATTTTGCCTACATAGATATCACCTAAAAATTTTTAAGAGTCACAATAAATTAAAAATCATTTATATAGTCAATGTTTTCTTCATAGTTTATTTTGTTCTAATTTTAAAAGTATTCCTCATTATTAAAAATGTTTTATATAATATACATATCTAAGTCTCCATGTATCATTGGCAAAGAAATGGTGTGCAAATCAAGTATTTTTGCAAGCATCTAGTTCAACAAATGTGCTTTTATAAGTGCAGGAGAAAAACTTTTGCATTATTTTGTTACTTCTTGTCTCTGTCCTGGGAGAATGAAAAATATTTTTTAAAAAATAATTTAAAACCAGGCATTAGATATGCAAATATGTGTTCAGATCAGAGATACAAAAATTATTCAAATGATTAATTATTCATCATAAAATGTCAATTAATAATTATGAACTGTAATAGGCATCTTTCTAGTGTATCTTTATTTTTCAGGCCTAAAAACTGTTTAATGTATGAGTTAAATTGGCTTCCAACAAGTTTTTAAAATTCAACAAAGTAAACAACAACTTGTAAACAAGTGCTAACTTGAATTTTAATAACTATCTGTGAAATGTGACCAAATTTTAAGAAAAGTTCCAAAAGACAGAGTTCATTATGTGAGACATTTGTCAATATATTCCTCCACTGCTTTAATAGATATCATCCTGTTAAAATTGATGAAATAATAATAAAAGTAATGCTATAGGTTTTTATTTTGGCTTGTTCTGCACAATGGACATGACTTAAATTTCTTATTGAACTGAATCATCCATAATTTTTTAAAGTAATCATTAAGATAAAAAAATCACATTTAGAAGTTGCACTGATAAAAAAAAGTTTATTAAATTTAAAAGGTCACCAGTTCTAATCTATAAGTTATAACAAACTATGCTGAGATTTCTATATAAAGGGACTGAAGTAACACAGAAAAATGCTAACATTGGCTAGATCTTCTCCTTCTTCATGCAAGCTACCATTTCTTACCTTAATGGGAATGATACTGTTTTGCAGGATTTGGGGGGGGGGGGTGTCTGGATTAATAATAAATTATTCTCTAACATTGCTATTATTATAACTGCTGCTATGTATGTTTTTTACATTGTTCACTGACTACTATGTTAATGTGTTGGTGGACTTTTATTATCTTACATGTTTGCCATGTAGTTATTTTTAGACATAGGTTGTCATTCATCTCCTGATGGTAACTTAATTACCTATTAAGTATTCTGTTTTGAAAAATGCAATAATAAATCTGAACACATGCTAGGAGATAGTAAAAGACTCCAGAAGAGGGAGAAAACTAGATGGAGGAGAAAAAAAGAAGATAAGTAAATAGCAGACCGGATTAGTGCTGAGGAAGGGTGCAGTAAGAAAAGAATGTGGAGAAAGAGACTAAAGAGTAATGTCTTTGAGAGAGAGAGAGAGAGAGAGAGAGAGAGAGAGAGAGAGAGAGAG
>NW_027187323.1:8334205-8345996 GCF_028583685.1 Petaurus breviceps papuanus
AGAGAGAGAGAGAGAGAGAGAGAGAGAGAGAGAGGAGATACTAAGTATCAGTATCACTTTAGCTTTCAAATCCCTTGTGTTGCTGCTGGCGTCTGAAAATGTTAATGACACATACTTTCGAGTGAGAACTAAACTCTTCTCTGGCCTGCATTGCCACACAACATCAACTAAGTTATCTGGTGATTCCTACACTGTCCCCCTTCTGTCCCCTTAACTGAGATTGACAGTCGCGTGTTGTAGGCTTTTCCAGGCTCGGCCTTTATTATGTTAATCAGCCCCTAGCATCACCTCCTCACAGGCTCACACACATCCAAAGCCTAAATCTCCCGGCCTGCCCTCCCCCTGTACCCTAGGGACCGGAAATAGGGGCGGCGGGGTGATGAAGAAGGAGAGAAAAAAAGGTCAGCTGACCAGACCCAGGGTAAGCGGGGGGGACAAGGAGTGAGGTGGGGAGACTCTGGGGAGGGGGATTGAATTCCCACACGTGGTGCCTTACATGTGATGCGAGGCATTGGTCTAAGATCAAAATCATGGAGGGAAAGAAAAGTACCCCGGGAGAGCGCATAGTGAATTAGTGGCATCCATCAAGACCTGTTTTGCATCAATAAATTAAAAGGATGATTTGGGTCCTGAAATTTTCTGGCTCCCGTCAAATGATGGAGCTGGGCGGGGGGTGGAGGGGTGGCGGAGGGGGCTGTCTCTGAAGCAGAGAAGTTGGCCTTTAATTGAAAAAAAGTTCTTAGCTCACCTTGCCTTCTGGGCAGCAGCCAGGTAATCTATGAAGTTTACAGAAACTGAGAAGACACGTTTGGGGTTGCCAGGGGGTGGTTCACTTTGTAAGAGCTTTTGAAGGTGACACTTGTTTCAAAAAAGATTCTTTTCCCCCAGCCCCCTGTCCCTTCTAGGTCTGACTTAGGAAGGGATCATAATCAGTTTTCATGTAGGGAAAAAGTTTGATGTGTGGTTCCTTGCCCAATGTAGCAGACTTCGATGACACACCCCTCACTTCCAACTGGAAAAGAAGCTGTCTCTCCTGGTCAGTCCCAACCCGAGTCGCAAATAATCCTCTGGATTAGGGTTAAATTCTTATTCAAATCTAGGTTTTTAAAAACGTCTTCTTACAAAATATATATATATATATGTGTGTATATATATATATATATACTAAAATAGCATCATGTGGTCATGTTCTAATAAAGACTGTAGCTTTGTATGCCATTAAGGAGAAGCATTTTATCTCTGTGAGGCTTTCTGGGGTGGGATGGGGAGGGAAAGAACAGGGTTTTGAAAATTGAGTAAATTGACAGATTGGGGGTGGGGGGTGGGGGAAGGTTGACCACAACATCGTAACTAGTATGGATTTGAAAACTAAAGTGTGTTCCTCTTTCCACAACTGTGATGAACCCTTCCGGGGTCTGTTTTACCTAAGTAAATCCTACAGGATTATTTTTCCTCTACAAGGTCGATTGCAATACTATTTCAAATTTACATGTAGCTATGGTCTTAATCCTCTTCCTCTGTTATAATCTGGAAGTATATTATTAATGTGTAGGGCATTTGTAGAAAGATCAATTCATCCTAAGGATTTGCTTTCCTGAATGGAGAGAGGACGCCCAAGCTAGGCAGCTCTATACTTTTTTTTTCCCCTGTGTTCTGAATCTCCCGAAATCAGTTTGCAGCTTTGGTTCAAACTGTCTCTGCCTTGGGTCTTGAATCTAGGGAGTCCCCTTTCAAATTAATATTCCATCTAATCTGATTTCACAGCATTTGTCATTATGGTATCTGTCTCTTCAAACACTGGCAGGGGCGTGCTCAAGGAGGGGGTGGAGAGGAAAGCTTTGGGGATGGGGGGGGTGAGGCGGCGAGTAGGGGATCTGAGCTTCTTACACCTCGCAAGGAAATTTAACGTGCTGAAAACCTTAAACTTGAAGTGAGCCTGAAAAATTTTCCCCAAAGCATCTAGAGATTGGCACTACAGGACACTGGTGATCAAGTGCTCTGTGCTGCCTCATGTCACCTGAACAATCACTGGGATCAGTTATCAGATCATTAACTGTTTTTCATGGAAATGCTTGGGTTTTTTTTAGCCAGATACAAAGTAGCCTGACATTTAAGTACACAATAAAGTCTTGTATAAAAAGAACACTTTGTTTGCTATATGATGAGGTCTTTTGTCCTGATGTTATACAAGAGATAGCAATGTATCCTGGAAAGGGGTCATACCTAGTTTGTGGTCTTCTGTCACTTCAGTGGTTCCTACAAGTTCAGGGAATATCAAGGTAGCAGCAGAAAAAGCAAACTCCTGGAGATGAGACCCAAAATTTTAATGTTAAAAAAAAAGGAAACAGGGAGGGAAACATAAAGTGGTAACCAGTGGAGAAAGAGCTTGATGCAAGATATCTATGATATTTTTTTAAATTTTACAAGTATAAAATAGAGAAAAGTATCTGACCTTTGCCTTTAATATTTGGTTTCCTTTTGTGTGTATAAAGATCTCGTATTCTGCTCTGTTACAGCAGCTATCTGAAAGCCTGAAGGAAAGATTCACTTGTCCAGTAATTCTCTATTTAATAAATATATACTGAAGTGACGTATAGCAGAGACAAGTCAGTAACCAACTGTTAAATCTTCCTTTCTCCAAAAAAAATATATATGTATATATACACACATACATACACACACACATCAAATCCAACTGCTGCAATTCAGGGTGACAAGTTCGTTGTCTTTAAAATGTAGAAAATACAAATAAATGCACTTTGGAAGATGTGAGTATATTGCAATGCATATGCTTGCTTTTTTCTTCTTTTGTGAGAAAGGTGTTTTTATGTGAGGAGTAGTTTTGAGTGAGATTACTAGTGACTATTGCTAGCATTCAAATTCTTGCTTTAGGCACATATTCAAAGTACAGTTCAAAGCAGTTTATCTCAACTTAATGTAAGTAAAAGTATAGTGCCGTATCAGAGTATCATTTGTTTCAGTTTTCATCAGACTAAAAAAAAATGCAGTAATAGACTTAACTCTATAAAAGCAAAGACAGTCGTACAAACCTGTAGCCACCTCTATATTTACCTTTAGATAGAAAAACACAGGCTTGTAGAATTGGAAGTTTATTTGTGCACTGAGATTATTTAAAGCACTTTCACTGAAAGAAACGCCTGTTGGTTCTTTAAGGAATTGAGCCTGAACTGATCGAGGCTAAGAGATTTTTTTCCATCCAGATTAATGTCTGTGCTCAGCATCCACAAATTTGGCTGCCTTTATTTACTTCTATATTAGTTCCAATTATGTGCAGTGTAAACCAGCTTTTTGATTAACAAAACAGCAGAGCATTGGTTAAGAACACTTAAACTTCAAAAAATCCCCCTGGGAAGTGGGCTCTGAATTGGTTAATAATGTGCAGTACTTGCTAAATTGCTGACTTCCAGATGTGGAAAATATCTTTCTTGTTTAGGACCTACGTAACCTGATTGGATTACGACAGAAGCGTCACATTGGAAGCTTTTGAGTGATGATTTAATTAACCATACAGTAGAAAGCTGTATTCTCCAGGAAATCCCTTACATATTTACATAACCAATCCCTTCAGTGCAAAGGTGGAGCCTTTTTTTAATTTTATTTTAATTGCAATATCAAAAAAAAACCTTGAAAAACTTAGACCTCATGCAGTTTAATATCATTCTCTTCTTTCCTAGTAAGTTCCTCTTTCTCCTTCCTTCCCCCTGCTTCCTCCTCCCTCACCACACACACACACACACACACACACACACACACACACACACACCACAGACCAAAGAGAGAGAGAGAGAGAGAGAGAGTGTGTGTGTGTGTGTGTGTGTGTGTGTACACATATACATATATACGTATATATGGACTGGAGAAAAAAAAGTCCAGAACCCCATACTCTCTCTTAGTGATCCAGTTCTAAAGAATTTCGTCCAACACACTTTTTGTCCAATGTAACCCCGCACACGTTGGGACAAAAACCAGGAATCCCGATCTACATGCCCTAGGATGCAGTTCACATGCAGCATTTAGTTTCTTCATATAATTTTATTATATGGTTTTGGCATCTGAAAAGAAAAAAAAATCTTAGAGAAAAGGGCAAAGACTTTATTGCTGGGAGCCGTGCTGAGAAATCCACACAAGTTAATGTGCATCTGAAATCTGGCCATTAGAGATATCTTTGTAAGAAGAAGAGATCTTGATTGAAGACACAGGATCTTTGCCTTTAACTTTCGGTTCCTTTGAGTGCTCCAGTTCTGTGAATGGTGTTCACCGTTTTCCGCCTTGTATCCAGTAGGATTTAGTGAAGAGGATAATGATGCCAAAGACTTGATGGTTAGGGAGGGGGGAGGAGGGGGGAGAAAGAGGGAGGAGGGGGAGGGAGAGAGAGGGACGAGGGAGGGAGGGATAGAGAGAGGGAGGGAGGGAGGGAGGAAGGGAGGGAGGTGGAATTTCATTTCTTCCACTAAAGCGTTTGCGGAGACTTCAAGGTATAATCTATCCCAGATCCTTTCCCAGAGAGAAACTTGGCGATCACGTTTTCACATGATGCTCACGTTTAGTGCTCTTCAATTATCCCTCCCCACAAAGATAGGTGGCGCGTGTTTCAGGGTCTCGCCTCTCTTCTCTACAGAAAAGAAAAAGAAAAAAATGTCATTAGAAGAGGCGTAACACGTCAGTCCGTCCCCAGGTTTGTGTTTCCTGGAGTGGCAGAAAGAGATCAGTCCTAACCTGCCCAGCAGGAATAACGGTCCTTCCGACAACTCTTTGCAAGGCTTTTTACAATTTTCTCCAGGAGCTGCTTCTCTTCCACCTTTTCTCCCCCACACTTCGCGGCTTCTTCATGCTTTTTCTTCTCACCGTTTCTGGCCAAAACTACAAACAAGACTTCGCAGGTAGGTTCTCCTTTTTCTTTACCTTATTTTTTTTTCCTTTTTGCATTGTATTTTTTTCCCTCTTTTTCTGTCGTGGTCCTTTTGGATGGGAGTTGATTATAAAGTAAGACATGAAGTCTGAGGGCAAGAATTTCAGGTGGGCTTAGTTCCTTTATGGAAAGCTTTTCCCTGGAGTGATCTCTCCTTTCCTCTCCTCTCCTCTCCCTTCTCCTTTCCTCTTCTCTTTTCTTCTCTTCTCTTCTCTTCTCTTCTCTTCTCTTCTCTTCTCTTCTCTTCTCTTCTCTTCTCTCTCTCTCTCTCTCTCTCTCTCTCTCTCTCTCTCTCTCTCTCTTTCTCCTCTCTCCTCTCTCCTCTCTTTCTATTCTTCTTCAACCTTTCTTCTTTTCTCTTCCTCCCTCCCCTTTTTTTCTTTTCTTTTTCCCTCCCAATTTTTTTTCCCAGTACCTGTTCATCCAGGTAGTTAAGGTGCATTTTCCTCCCATATTGCTTCCATCTTTGCAAAAGTTTTATTGAGAGTGATTCAGCTATATACAAAGTCAATAGGTGGACTTATGCTGTCATCTTGTAGCATCTAAACAAAATCAATTACACTAAGAATCTTAAACTTTGCATATACCTGTTAATAATTGCAAAGCAGTGGTCAATTCAGACATAGCAAATTCAAGAAAAGCCTCTCTCCCAGCTGTAGTTTCCCATCCTCTCCCATAGAAAAGGGATGTTTTCTAAGCAAAAACTTTGCTGTTTTGTCTGCCTAGTGAGTTTCATTTCTTTATTTCATTCTTTGTGTGGATGTGTGTGAAGTAACACCCCAGCTTCTGTGATCATAAATAAAGAAGTGAAAGTAATGACTGGAACTTAGACTCCTTCACCAAAGGGAGATTGGGAGGGGGGGGGGTCACTCCAGCTGCGAAGAAAACTGCTGTCAGGACTTTAGGATTTTAAATTAGGAGTAAATTTAAAATGCTAAGTAGTCATAGAAAAATAGAATTGTGTTTAAATGACCCCACTATCAGTAGTTTGACATTAAGAATCCTATATCAGAGCAAAGCTCAGATGAAGAGTCCTCATGAGTGCTAAGCTCCAGCTTCTGTGAATTTGTTTATTACACCCCCCATACACACACACACACACACACATCTACTTTTTGTATTTTATGTGCTCCCTCTATAAGGATGATATAGAGATTACTAACTTCAGAGTTCCAACTAACTGGCAAAGATAAAGTTGAATCTTCATCTCTCCTTCATACTCATTCCTACAAAACTGTTTAGTTTGTTAAACATGTATTTCTCTGGAGTAGACTTGTCAGGAAGGCAAGCAGTCAGGCCAGCTTTAGGATCTCAAACATTTAACGTGAGCGTTTCTTTAATTCATTTTATTTTTTACAATTAAAGAACAGGAGGAGAGCTAAGAAATGGCACCCCAAAAAGGCAAAAAGCGTGATTGCAAAAGTCTTACTGAAAGTCTATGTTGAAGTTAGGATGCTTTCTAAAATATGTACTTCCCACCCCCCTCACCACCACCACCACCTCCTTTATACCTCCACCCCTCTCGGCAAATGTGTGGAAACTGATACTCGCTTTCCAGGTTTTCTGCAAAGCTTCTAGTATAGAAGCAGACAATAGGTGCTGAGTCTAGGATAGATTTTGTCCGGCAGAGGAAGGGTTAATTGCCCTTGTTTTACAGTTTGCATCTGTTACATCTTTTATAGCCCCCTGTTTAAACTAATCCTCAAGTCAAAGCATCTTCTCCAAGATGGACTTCTTTTCAGGATCCCTAGTATCCTCCAAACCAAGAGTTCCCTCTTTCCAAGTTCTGACAGATTCTATTCAAAAATGCAGTGTCTCTCTCTCTATATATATTTTAGGCACAAAAGTTTACAAGCCAGAAAGGATATGACCATTTAGAAAGCTTGAAAGTATTACAGTAGTGGTTTTGATTTCTGTTTCCTTTCTTGAAAAATTATACTGTAGCTGTTTAACTGGACCAATATGGAATAGTGAAGAGAGGGAATGGGGGGGGGGGTTGAATAAATATTGTCAAATTGGGGAGGGGGAGAGCGTACAGTGCAAAAGGCTTATAATTACTCTAATGTTAGGAAAGAAGGGAGGGGGAATCCCACCTGGGGCACAGCGTCTTGTTTAACTCCAAAAGGGTGATGGTGTGTGGGGGGTGGCAGGCGGGGGGGGGGGGGGGGGGGGAGACCAGGCTTAACGTAATTACTGTTATCAATTTGCCTAAGTGTGCTGCGTGTGTGTGTGTTTTCCTTTGAAAAAAATCGCCTGAAAACAAGTTACAATGTTGGGCTAAAGTACTTTTCGGAGGAAATGGTCCGCCTAGCATTGAGTCAAGCAGCCTACTGTAAAACCCTGTGCATTCCCTCATACGGTCATGAGTTATGACTCATTTTGAAGATGTAATTCTTGTCTCTGATCTCCTTTGCTGGTGCAATACACAAAACATTAACAAACACAAAGCTACTCGGCCAGGGGAAGAAGTTTAGTTTTGTTTTCAACCCCGGCGAGTCCTTTTGGGTGCGTGGATGGGTTCTTTTCGGGTGAATATTTGGGCTCCCTTTGGCGCCCTGCATTTAAATGGGATATACCAATGCCCACATTGTTGCTGTGTTTGGTTGTTAGATAGAGTCTGCGTGCTGCTGAATCAGGGAGCCGAGTCCATGCGAACTGCCTGCCATCTGATCCACTCTTATCAATGAAGCAGCAGATCATGGCGGATGGCCCCAGGTGTAAGAGGCGAAAACAAGCCAATCCAAGAAGGAAAAACGGTAAGAAAAACCCTGAATCAAACTTTTCCTTTCGACTCCACTAGAGAGGGAGAGGGAGAAGGAGAAAAAATAAGCAGCAGCAGCAGCAGCAGCAGCAGCCGCCCCGGGGTTTGCTGGCGATCGCTTTTCTATGTGGCCGAGGAGAGATCCGCCTGTTGTATATTTCTGGAGGGGGAGAGAGTTCAAGGAAGTCCCGGGGAAAGTGAGTGTCAAAGAAACCGGGGGTTCCTAGACCCTTCTTCTGGACTACATCTCCTCTTTGCTTCTACCACCCCCCCACCCCCTCCCCACCCTCACATCCTCTTCTTCCTCTTCTCTCACCGCTCCCCCCCACCCCCACCCCTCCCGACCTCTTTGGAGTCTCCGATCCAGTGGGCAGAGTACCAAATCTTGGGACTTTCTTCAAATTTACTGAGTATTTTTTTGAAAAGAGGAGAGAGACAGAGAGACAGAGAGAGAGAATGAATCTGAGAGCTAGAGCCCCGTTAGCTGAGCCTTTAGGAATACGGAAAGTTTCTTGACTGACTGAGTCCCTTTGCAAGTCTCTCTCTCTCTCTCTCTCTCTCTCTCTCTCTCTCTCTCTCTCTCAACTAACGGTCCTGGGTTTCTTTTGCCTGTGTCCCTCTTCAAAGCTCTGCCCAGGACCCTGCTAACTCTCTATCACCGTGTGTGTTTGTGTATGCGTGTGTGTGTGTGTGTGTACGTATCTCTCCTTTTTTAATGTGATTGCTTTCTACAACGGCAGGATATGTAAGACTCTTAGAGACCAAAGGCACTTTCCGGCCAGTTTTCATGTCAAGATCACCCTAGCTCTAACGCCTTATGGTAGGGAAAGAGATATGGAGAGTACGGGGGAGAGGGAAATAAAAACAAGCCAGTGGTTGGAGGGGGAGGAGAGAAAATAAGTAGGAGAGAGAGAGAGAGAGAGAGAGAGAGAGAGAGAGAGAGAGAGAGAGAGAGAGAGAGAGAGAGAGAGAGAATAAGGAAAGAAAAAAAGCAAGGAAAGGAAAAGGGGTGACATTTTAATAGGTCCATTTTTTTAAGGACTGGGTATTGCCTGAAACAAAATCGTGGGAATAAAAAGGAAAAGTGATTGGCATTAGGGGGTGAGGGAGATTGGGGGAGGGGAGATGCGTGAGGAGAAGGGGTGAGACCATGACAGGAGGATAGTGGAAGAGAATACTTACTTTTTTTTTTAAATATAAAATGAAACTTCTCCAGTGTAATCATAATAATACTGATAAAGCAATTTGTCTAGTCGCCCATGATTGCCCTCTCCCCTGGTCTCTGCAGTCTACAGAGAGACTGAGCTCAATGGGACGTGGTGTTCTGGACTGAGCTCACAATTTGGCTGCTTCTCCTCTAGTGTGGGGTTCTGTCCCTCCCTAGTTTCTCCACTGCTTCCGTAGTCGAAAGCCCCCCCACCCCACCCCCTCCCAGAGCCCTGAATGGACTTCCCGGCCCCACTTTCAGCAACTTTCCTCTAGAGATCAGGAGAAATGAAGACAATTGTATGAACCTCAATCCCTTTCCTTAAAGCTGAGCTACAGAATTTAAGTAAAGGACTGGGGTGTGGGATGTGGGGTGTGGAGGGAGAATAACACAAAGAGAAGAGAATTTTTGATTGGAGACAAATGATCCTGTCTTTCTCTCTCTAGGTTTTGTGCGTGCGTGTGTGTCTTTTTCTTGTTGTGGCGGAGGTGTCGAGCCATATGGGGGAGTGATAGAGGAATTTTAGTCAGAAACTGTTCGTTATGTTACACTGGCTTTTCCCTTTGTGTTGTCTTTGATCTATTTGCTTGACTTTAGTATTACCAAAAAAAAAAAATCAAAACAAAACCAAACCCAAGTAAAATAATATATTCAGAAGAGATTCCCCAGGATCTGTTCAGACTACCTCTTCTAAGTCTTGTGGGTTTTTCCCCCATTTTTCCTTACTCTTCTGTCTGTCATTATTTAAGGTGGTCTTCACACTAGAGACCTCCCCTTTCCTCATCTCTGGGTAATTTAGTAGACACTAAAATTACACGTAATGTTCCCCTCTCCTCTCTTGTGTTTCCTCTGTTCTTTTTATTAAATGTTGGTTATTGATTTTCTAAAATCAATGTCTGTTGTGGGGCTTTTTTTTCACCCTTACAAGTATCTAAAGCACGTTGCTGATCAACCGGATAACAAAAGCTTTGTGTCAAGGAGCCTTTTTTTTTTTCTTCTTATGTTAAACAGTCATTTTTTCGAGAAAAGAGAATGAGATTTAAAGCGAGGTTTCCAGGAGTGCTCTTTAGCAGTAAAGACTATTTTGAGTGTTTCTTGTCCCTTCCTACTCCCACCCCCTTTTCTTGGTATGGATATAGATAACTAGTTACAGTTAATGTAAAGACATAACATAGGTCTATGAAGAGTGTATTACCCGGTTTCATGTTTTCTGAAAACAATTTAATAGAAAGGAAAGAGGGAGTGACTATATGGGGACTCTGCAGGTGGAACAGATAATGAGTATAATGTGTAGCACTAGCTATAATAAACAATCTTAGGGAGCAAATATGAACCTGAATGACATTTCTGTTGCATCTCAAAAAGTCATGTCCTGTATATTCAGTAGCTTGGGAAATTCAGAACACTCTGGGGAGGAAAGTTTAATTGCAAATTTCAAGTATATCCTCAAGAATCTGAAAACTTAATCTAAAGTCTGTACATTGGCTACATGGTTTTCCAACTCACTCCTTACTTGTCTTTCTTCAATTAATTAATTGGAAAGATGTAGTTTGTTTTTCCAGTGCTTTTCTTTGTGTTCAATAATTTGTTTCTTCCTGCCCGAGCAATGTCCTGGTTTTGAAAAGCAGGTAGAAGACTTTTTCATTTTCTCTTTAGTCAAGCACGTATCCAATGCCTTTCCCTTTGGGAATTGCCAGGATTTATCTGAACTGAGTGGATTTTTCTTCTCTCCTGGATTCATGGAAAGGATGTCACTTCTGAGCTTGTGTCTTTGCTGATAACACTAAATATGATGATGCTTATCAAAATCACATAGAAATTCCTGGAAAGGAATAATAATAACAACAACAACAAGAATAGAAATAGAAGCTGCAAAAAAGATGGTCAAACAGTAAGCTAGGGTGGTATTGTGTGTGTGTGTGTGTGTGTATTAATGAAGTCAACAATGTATAAATAGAATAAACCAACTAGGAGATAAATGAGTACAGTTGTTTGTGCATTTGAAACAATGCTTGGTGGAAACACGGATTGGATGACAATGCTAAATAAAATTGTTAAAAGGCAAATTAAGAGGGAGGAAAATTAGTCTAGCAAGTGAGAGGAAAAGGAATCTACAATCTAAGCTTCATCATTCTCCAGAATAACTAGGTGAATCAGAACTAAGCAGGGAACCGTATAGGAAGAATATCAGAGTAAAGTTAATTTAAAGCAGGAAATATTCCGTTTTTTCCTCCATGTAAAAAGATGAGATCTATTCTCAGAAAATAAGAAGGAGAAAAGTGGGAGTAGGGGTAAGGGGAAAGGAGTCGAAATGCGAGGAGCCCGCAGACAGGAATGTGTGTCGGTTTCAGCAAAGTTCAGTCAGATGATCCCCAGTCGCCTGACTCACTTTGTAACACTTTCACTGAAGCGGGAGGGGAAAAAACCCAACCTCACCCCCCCCCCTTAATTCCTCTGATTACACCGCACTGTCTTCATACAGCATTCTAATAGGAAGAATCTCACTGGAACGGAGATGCCCAGGTCTTGCCTGCCACCAGAGCAGCACTGGCAACTTGCAAAGTTTGCTGCTGCCTTTGCCCCCGTTTACTGCAGCGGACTCACTGGAGATGCTGCTGCTTCCTCTCACGTTTCACGGAGAGCCTGAGACTAAGGAGAAGCACCAGCACCAGCATTCCCCCCCCCACCACCACCACCACACACACACCTCCCAAAAAAATTACACACGCCCTTTAAGAAAGACATAAAAGTAGACAGCCATTTAAAATATAGGGAATAGTATTGTCCTTTGGAAACCAGAAATTGTTTTACAAAAAGGAAAAAAGAGGAAAAAGGAAGGAAGGAAGGAAAGAAAGAAAGAAAGAAAGAAAGAAAGAAAGAAAGAAAGAAAGAA
>NW_027187323.1:8346006-8393528 GCF_028583685.1 Petaurus breviceps papuanus
GAAAGAAAGAAAGAAAGAAAGAAAGAAAGAAAGAAAGAAAGAAAGAAAGAAAGAAAGAAAGAAAGAAAGAAAGAAAGAAAGAAAGAAAGAAAGAAAGAATAAGGATTGAAGGAAGAAAAAAAGTTGTCTGATTTCCTTCAAAGTTTCAGTAAAAAGCTCTCTTTGATTTAACATCTCGTTTTCAATGGTAAAGAAAATGATAAAGTTCAGTGAGTTTGATCAGAGAGGGAATAGAAAGCAAACGGGCATAATATTGTTCATAAGGACTCATCCCCACCTTCCCACTGTGACCTACCAAAAAAAAAAGTAAGAAGTGGTAATGGTATTGCTGAGGTGGGTTGGGGGGGGGGGGAGCGAGGAGATATAAGAAAGAAGGGTGGGGGTGGAAGAAAATCTTGCCTCCTTTCAAAGATGTTTAAATGAAAGGGAAAAAGAAAAATAGCTCCAGCTAAAAGATCTATCAGGGTTTTCCTGCATGTTAAGGTGAAGTTTGGATGTAACTGAAAGAAAAAAAAAAAAGCCCTAGGTACAGAACAAGGCAGGGAAGTTATTTGGTGTTTTTGTTGCTGCTGTTGTTGTTTGTTTGTTTTAAATTTCAGGTGGTTCTGACATACAGCCGTCAGTTGGGACCTCACCCACCCCTGGTTATCTTTGCTAGTGTGAAAATCCCTTGCAAGTAGATTACTTTTAAAGTTGATTAGCTTATAAGGAAAATGCTTTACTGACTCCTAAAGCACTGGGACGGGACTTGGTATTAAGGTACCAATTCTTAGTGAACTCCCCAAAGATACTCGTCTTTATCTTTTTTCTGCATGTAGGTGTCTTTTGGAAGTTTTGACTTGATACTCAGAAGGTGGGGACTTTGCATCCAGACTCATTTCTTAATCTTTCACCAGTCTGGGGAAACTGGATTTGTATGGCATACCCTTTTGTAGCAGTATGCTGCATTTCTCAACTGCATAGCCACTAACCTGGGGACAATTTGACCCTGATGATCTATCTCATGGGGGTAAGATTAGAGCTGTGAATTTTAAACTTTCAATTTTCCCTTATTACTCAAGAAAAATGAACTGATATTACAAAGTCTTTCTTTTCAAAAAAAAAAAAAAGGAAAAGAATAAAACAAGGTTAAAGTTCCTTGCTAAACACAAGAAAACTGCCGAAAGTTTAAAAGTATCAAGAGGTTTTAAAGGAGCCTAATACTAATATTGAGCATATTTCCTATTTAAAAATGTGTCTCTCCTGGAGGTAGAAAAAAAAGTGTGTTGGTTCTTCTATAGCAATGCGGCATTCAACCCAAGAAATAAGAAATTCTTTCCCTCACAACAGTTTTTGGCATCTGCATTATTCCAATGCTTTTAAGGTGCATTTTCCTCTCTGTGAAAGAGAACTCTTTGTCCTTTTTTCTCCCAACACCATGGCTTCCCAAGGTAGACACTATTTTGTGCCTGTCACATAGAAAGGGAGTGCAGGTTTGCAGTGCTCACAGACAATTGATTGTCTGCCCTAATGTGTTTCATTTACATGTTTATAACGTCAATAGTGCTGGGGTGTCCACTGTACCATTCATTCCAGCATTCCCACAAGGGTGCAATTGTCTGAATGGCCAAGTCAGACACCTTTTTGATTGCTCTTTAGTGGTCTTTTTCGAGTAAAGAGAAAAAAGATAGAAATCTGTGATGCAGAAACACTAGTTGAAAATATAAAGAATTAAATGCTGCCATTAAAGCAGATGTTAAAATGGGAGAAAATATGTTTTTTAACAAAGATGTGAGAATTTTAAAAATTAAAGCAGAAAGGATTTAATTCCATCAAGATATTGCCCTGCTTCTCGCCCGTCTCTTTATTTTTTTTTAAAGCACTTTAAGACAAAATGTGACTTTTGATTTTTAAATCAAAGAATCTAGGCATGTCCTATTTATTTGTATATTGCTCAAATTTATAAATCATATATATGTATATATGTATATATTTCTGTTTATGCCAACAGCATCAGCTTATTACTTGAAAAATCTATTGAAAGAATATTTAGGCTGTGGGAAGTGTAAACTTTTTAAAGTAAGATTCAAGTATTTTTTCATCAAACATTTTAAATGAAAATGATGCCAATCACTAGACTATCTGGAAGTTTTTTCCTTAAATCACTGTTTTAAAATAATTTTATCTTAGGTGACTGTCTTGCCATTTTGTTAGTGGTCAGCAAAGTGTAACTGGGAGTTACAAAGTAAATAAAACATTGCTTTTTGAGGTGTGCTGTATTTTTTTTCATACTTTATGCATACATTATGTTTCCCTGGAGGGAGGTGAGAGGCAATTGTGCCCATATATGTATATCTATTCTTTTACAAAGGGAACTTTATCTTCAACAATGTCTGAATGTCCCATAGTTCGTCCCCTTATTATGCATATATAGGATAGAGATGGACACACCTGTAAAAAAAAAAAGTGACACATTTCAGATCATGGTTAAAATTTATGACTAATCTAGCTGCTAGACTTAATACAATTGGTCTCTTTAATTGTTCTCTGTGGTCCATGAGGAAAGAACACGCTAACTCTTGTGGCTTCTGATGGGAAGTAAACAGCAGGAAAAACTTTTATAATTTTGTAGTAAATTAGGGGGGAAAAATCGCCGGTCTGTGAAAAGATTTTTGCCTCCCAGGGTAGACACACACAGTAGATGCACCGTTAGCTGAACCCCTGACACGGCGGTCTTTTGAATGCCTTAGGTATGATTTCACTTTCGCTCACATCAATGCTGACCTGAATGCCTTTCATATCTGATCCGCTGTGTCTCTCCCAGTAAACATCCCCTGAGGGGAGAACAAAGAAAGGAGCTCTTCTTCTTCTTAATCACAATTCAGCCCTTTCACCGCCGGCAGGCTACATTTGCATTCTGCCACAGAAAGCCAAGATGAAAAGAAAAAAAAAAGAGAGGGAGAGAGAGAAAGAGGGAGAGAGAGAGAGAGAAAGAAAAAAAGGGGGGGGGGGAGCAGAGGGTGGAGGCTGAGTAAAATAACTTAGGTGTTTGTCGCTGTTTGTTGGGCTTCCCCTAGTTACAAGCCTTATATAGCTTATGCTCTACCAAGCCTTGGCTCTTCTGACAGGCATATAGTGTTACAAGATGGCATGCCTGTACTATTCATGGCCACTCGCTCTAACACTTGAGGTAAAAAGTGTCAGGGAGGGATCAAATTTTACTCTGAGAAGCCTGTTCTACTTAGGGTCAGGTGTGTGGACTTTCAGCTCTTGACTGCTGCCCATTATTTTGTTTTAATTACTATTATTGTTTACCCACAATGACCTGGAAGGTGAGGGGAGTGGGGTGTGTGGGAGGGGAAAGGAAGAGCTAGAAGACAGTGAGGGAGGAGAGAGGAGGGAAACCTTGTCTGTAGATAAAGGTGGCAGTCAGAAGTGCTCCTTGGATTTAGTTCTGATGGTGGGTGTCTATATTGGGGGCAGGGGGTAAGGGACAAGTATATCCAGCCTAACCACTGCTAATTCCAAGGGAAAACTGGAAAAGCCTTTCCTCTTGTTATTGTTGTTATTATTGTTAAACTTTTCATGACAATTCATATTTTCAAGTGGGGGAGGGGAAGCTAGAGAAGGAACCCTCAAATAAGTCAAAGGGGAAGGGGAGGGGAAAACCACCAAAAAGAATTTTAGGGGGGAAAAGTTTTTCTATTTTAAAAAGCTCGAGGGCTGAGAAGTGCCACAATTTTCACACCTTCACTATACTTTTTTTCAGATTTTTTTAAGGATGTTTAACATTTGTGAGATGACAGCCTTTTGGTATCTCAAACTGGGTAGTTTAAAATTTTAGGGGATTTGGTGGTATTCACTTTCTCTTGTAAGAGAAAGTTTATTCATAAAGAGTTCCTGCTTACTGGGAGCTGTTTAAACCCTTCCAGGCAGACCTGTCAGATTTTACTGTGTTATTTGCCTCCATTTGCAACATGTAAAAGTAACATGCAGTTAATGGTATTGGAATGAAACCATAGTAAGAGCAGAAATCTTACGTGACAAGTTTTCAGCTGCACTATCTTTCTACCAAACTGTCAGTTTTCTAAAACCACTTTTAAGATACCAACAGTTTTTCATCCGCAATTAGATTAAACACACTAAAAACAACTTTGGGAGAGCAATCTACTAAAATAGCAGTATGAACAATCTCAAACAGGGACAGATATTTTCCAATAGCTGTTGTGGCAGATTTCACTTATAAGCAAAACTAAACGAGATGTTACTAGTTGAACAGAAGCATGTGACACAGATTCCTGATTTTTTCCCAGAAGATTTATAGAACTTACAAAAAGAGATTATCTCTACACCTTCTACACACACACACACACACACACACACACACACACACACACACACACACCAAACCTCCACCCCACCCCCATGACCCAAGCAATGAAGGATTTAGGCAGATTTACTTCAGTAAACACCTTTGGACACTTGGGGGAAAGTAGGAGTCTGTTTGCAAAAGGAGGCTTTTGTTAAGTAAGGTGCTGGGATAATTCTTTACCAGGCAGCTGTGATATTAACCTACTCTGTAATGCTGGAAAACTGTTTAACTCTTAGAGTACCTTACACTTTCACTCAGCAGATAAGATTCAGGTTCCTGAAGAGTCTCCAGATTCTACTTCCAGCAATTTATTTCTGAAACTAGTCTAGTATCTTATTGACATGAAAACTGTCAAAGCAATACTTTTACTTCTAAAATGTGGTTTAGTTGGGTTGGACTTAGGTACATCAATAGGCCTCCAAATTCTATTTTATTAAGTGATATTTTATCATTTTAAAGACAGCAAATGACCTCAAGCAGAAGGTATACAAAAATCCAATATATACGTTAGAAAAGTTCTTTTTATTTCTGGTTTGTAAAATATTGGAATAGTTTGGGGAACAATTTAAGGCAGCTAGGAGGAATCTAGGATTCAAGAACTTCTCGTAGCTGTAAAGGACACCAGGGGATTGTGACATACAAGGCTTGTGAACTATAAAGAAGGCGTGCTATAAACTCGAGAACCTGTATGAGTCCATTTTTTTTTTTCTGACAGTCACACTATCTCTACATTCACATCTTTTAAAAGAGGGAAGTACTGCGTATCTTTCAAAGCTTAGGAGGTCATATGAACTTCCACTTGCATAGTGTCAGGGCTGTCCATTACCAAACTGAGAATTTTCATTGCAATAATCTAGAATTATAAGAAGAAGGAGTTAATGTTATTTTTGCTGGGCATAAGAATAACTTTACAGGTGTTGCATTTTGGTTTAAATAAGATTGCCTTATTTAGTTAGAAAAAAGTGTAGGTGTCACTGTGAGAGCAGCCACAAATGTGTGAGAAAGTAAAGGGTATGAGACATGACAGAATTAAAGGTGTTTGCTATGTTGTTACACCGTGTGTCAAGCTGCAAGCTCCCTTTGTCACAGCCTCCTGGTGATTTGACAGCGCAGATCCACTTCCCTTCTAGGTGATACAGCATTTTTTAACTGGAGTTATAAATATGGTACACCCTTCCTATTGCACCCTGCCTTCCTAACCCATTGAATTCCATTAAAAAGCATCTTGCTCTAAGACATAATGAACAAACACCCTTATAGAAGGGGGCTCTGCAATCAAAAGTCCCAGAGTACCGCCAGCATTACAGTAGCTGGCATTGACTGTTGTTTGGCGAGAATGCCTTCTGCCAAATCATCCAATAATTAAGTTTTATGTTATTTGTATGAACGACCAAGCATGCAGTATTCCTTTGCAAATCAAAGGGAGGCTTAACATTCATTTTTGGACACTCTCAGACCATGGTCAGGTCACAGTTTGGGGCCTGAATTAAACTGATCTCATTCATGATCTAACTGAGCTTGGCAAAACCTTAGCAGTAGCAGTAGCACACAAATATAAACCAAAGAGCAAAACTGAGTAAATCATATCATTTGCTAGAAATCCATCTATGAATTATTCCGTGATTGCCAATACTAAAGTTAAACTTTGTTCTCTCTCAGCAATAGTGAATAGTCCTGCATTTCTCTTAGGCTCCTGATAGGAAAGCACTACATAGGAAAACCGAAAGGAAGAGAAAAAAAAGATGATGATGATGATGATGATGATGATGATGATGATGATGAGCATTTCGTCAAATAAAATTGGGGGGAAAACAAGAAAGTATAAAGAGATGGTCACTAATCCAAATCACAAGCATCGAGAGTGCTCCATGCTGCATTACTGTAAAACTAGTAGACTTCTAAAACAGAGTGTCTAGAAGAGTAAGAAGTATGGCTGCCTAAGAGGCGTAAGCGAAGCAAATGTTCCTTTATACAACTGAGGACTGTAATTGTCATAATGATTCATCATTATTACAAATTTATTTATATTACTGGTCTGAGTTTGAGTTGTGGTGATGAGATTTGAAGTAGCTATTTGAGATTAGAGCCTAAAACGGAAATGTTTAACTTACACACTTAAGTTACCTTTCATTTTTCACACTGCTATGTAATTAAGACTCCAGATGACTTTTCCTTAATCTAAATATAATCCTTGGAATTAAATGTCATGTCCTACTGTAAATTACCCACTTACGAATTCTCTGTACCTTTTTCTTGATTTCTACAAGTTATGATCTGTTTTTTAAAACCTACTTTTACTACTTGGTAATTAAATTAAGAACTTTAAAACTTTTAAGTTAAACTACAATGAAATGTGTATATCATTTAACTAAATTAGTATAGAATTGGTCATTTTAGAAGACATCTTTAAAGATATTCATTAAGGATCAAACATTCAAAGCAGCACAGAAAATAATATCAAAAGAAATATAGCTCTTGTCAGGTGATATGTAACTCTAGTTTTTGATTCTCTGGGAAATATGTCATCAATAATGATATAATATTCTACTTATAAAACATATTATATTCCTAGTTATTGGTTCCATTTCCTTAAGTAAAAAATGTTCCTTGCATCTCATCATGGTGGTGTCAGGTCTTCATTCTTCTGAAACTACCACAGTGTCTGGTGCACAGTAGGAACTTAATAAATGCATATTGATTGATTGAATAATTAACTTTGTGCATTTATTTTGGGAGTGAAAAGGCAACCTTGACAAGGTGAAAAGGAAATGGCTTGATAATACATCAATGGATTAAGATATCCTGGCATCTCTAATCTAAGATGTATTTTTTTTAACTTGTGAATAAATTTCAGCAATTTCAGATGGTGGGACCCAAGTCACTTTTAGCAGCACTCCTATGTGGCACTTATCATTTCTTGGCCAAAATGACATTTGTGCTATTTGATGTTTGAGGAGCTATAATCAAAGAAACTTTATTATTTGCCTATTCTTTCTAGATTACGTAAGTTCTTTTTTTTAAAAGCACATTAATGGAGTCATTTTACTTCATGAGATCTAGCAGTTTTGAGGGATAAAATTTTATATATTAATAACTGATTGCTTTCATTATAGACATTTGTAGGTGGAGAAACAATCTTTCAGACAATCGGTGTCCTCTAAGGATCACCCACCATCTTTGCTTTGGTGATGGATATTTGAATACTCACACAAACATATAGCATGAACACACACAAGCTAGCTCATTGCACATATGCATACACGCCTATACATATTAAACTAAATACTATTAAATACATATTAAAGGAAAACTACTAATGCCTTCTCACTGTAACTGCTACTCAAGTTGCCTTTAATGGAAAATTAGAGAAAAGTAGTATCAGAGGAGCTCCATCAGTGGAGACTTCTAATTGGTAAGGTCTGTTTTCAAGAGAACTGTGAGTTACCAATGATTTTCCTGACTGTCTTATCATTTAGGGGTACTATTAATCTAGGGTTTAAGTGTATTATTGAGAGTAATTCACTACTGTGTGCACTTGGACCACATCCTTCCTCAATATAACTAACAATAGCATAGATTAAACCAAATTGATTATTACATCTTAAACAGTATTTTAGAATATTATATAAATATGGTATTTCAAAGCCATCTTTACAATATTAAAATAAAGTTTAAGATTACACTAATCACTAAGAAATGTGTGGAGTTTTACACTGGTACAGATAGTGTGAGGTAGCCTTGCCCTGTGAAACCCAGACCACAAATGATACGTGTCAGTAGGTTCTTTGATAGGGGCTTCTGGCCACAGTGTTTTTGTGCTGTCAAACTGCGATGTCGAACAAACACCTCCTCTGGGACAGAGTGATAAATGCAGAGACAGGCTGGCTTCAGCCAGTCTCAGCAATCTCCTCACCCACCCCCCCCCTTTACTCCCTACCACCCAACTACCACTCCACCCCCTCACAAACCAACAACCCTCCCCTACTCCTTTACCTGAGATTGACATTTATGCAGAGGTACCCAGGGAGTTCCAAAGTGTCAAGACTGAGTAATTATTGATAGTCCCTGATTCTTATGAATCAGAACTCCAAAACTTCAAACAAAGTCCTTTCTTGGCAGTTTGTAGCTAGTCTCTTCAAATCTAACCAAGCTGATCTTTAAAACTTTGACCAGCTTATAAATTTGTCTCTACTCTTGATTAATCATTTTAAATCAAACTGCTTTCTTTTCCCCCTACACTCCCCACTACATTCACTTTACTACATTCCTATAGGCTTATCAAACAACATAAACTGAATTTTTCCTTTAAACGTGTAATCACAAAATAACTCATTTCACACTTTCCAGCATTCTATTAGGACTGAAAATTTCTAATGCACATTCAACTTTAATTTGTTTTTTTTTTTCTTTTGCTCTGACCTATTATTCTTTTAACAAAAACCTGTTTACTGTTCTTTTTGGATTTGGGTTGCTGTTGAGTGGTTCTTTTTTCTCTTGACATTAAATGAGTTGCCATCCTCTACTTCTGCAATCTCGAAGAAATAGATAAACCATTATATTTTTTTCCTGCTCGTATTTTAAAGCAGTGATCCTGACAGCAGTACTATTATTGCACTTTATGTGTTAGTAGATGTTTGCTGTTGCTAGTTACAGCAACACTTATCATAAGACAGCAAGAAAAGAGTAGTCCCTGGTAATTAAAGTAATGAAATATTCATTTACTCTACCTTTTCAGTAGTCTCACAAATTAGGCTGCTACATTTAATGCCTGCACTGCCTCTGTTTTTATTATAATGGCAGCTTTCGCATCTGCAATTAGGACTAATTCTGACAGTTACAATTTCTGAGGGATGGTAAACAGTGAACGAGATGTGCAGCAGTGGTATTACACGTGAAAAGCCCTTGTCTCTTTAACCTTGTTGTTTTTTTTCTCGCAGAGGTTACCTTTTCCCGATGGTGCAAAATCGACTTGACATAACTGTTCATCAGTTTCAGGGTTTTCCCTGGAGGTATTTGCATCAAATCAGCCCAGTCAAGCTTCAAGTTGAAATTGGCAGGCCAGAAACTGACAGGGTAGGGACTGGAAAAGAGACAGCTAAAGTGCAGGCGGCAAACTGACAGCCACAGAGTGAAAGACAGAAAGAGAGACAGAGACAGAGAAGGGGGAGAGAGACAGAAGGAGGGGGAGAGAGAGAGAGAGAGAGAGAGAGAGAGAGAGAGAGAGAGAGAGAGTTCAACTTGAGTGAGAAAATATCAGTACTAAAGTCATGGATCCCTTAAAAGTAGTTGAGATTCAGAGCACCTTTACAAAGTTCTTAGGATGAAAAAGCACTAGCCCTCCTCCAGTGGGTATACAGTCTAGCTCAATCTGATTGGTTTCTTGAAGAGGAGTGGTCAAACCTAATTAAATCTAAGAAAAGTTTTGTGGAACCTCCAAAGCACTTACTAAAGCATGAAAAAAGAAATCTAGTGGCCACACAGAATTATGAGAACAAAATAAAGTTGCATGTTTTTAACAGTAAGTCTGAGGAAGAATTGTAATCCTTTTCCCTATCAAGCTTATTTTCCTGTGGCTCTTTTCTAAGGCACAGTGAGTGCTCACAGAACCAAAGTTCCATAGGAGCTACTAATTCTGACAGATAATTGAGTGAGAAAAGTTCTAAGAGCAACAAAAATATATTTTGGTCCGCTAAAACCAAGATATTCCTGTGCAGAAAGAATTCTATTGGAATAAAAATAATTACATGTTTATAATTACATTTTTTCTCTTGTCAGTTCATTCCCTCAGATCATAACATTTCAACATTTAATTATTTTCTAAAATCTATAGGAAAGGTGGCACAATCTTTCAATAAAAACACCACAACTTTTATTTTAACATCACAAATGCCACTTTCTTGCTTGATCGACAGAAACAAAATGTAAGACAATGGAGTAGTTGCAAAACCTTCCTGGTTGCCTTTGCAAAGAAAAAAAATTTTTCTTCTTTACCCTAGAGTTAGAGATTGTTGTGGGTTTAAAAAAAATGTTTACCTACTTTTTTAACCTTTGCGGGGGGAGGGGAGAGGGTCCTTACTGGATGATTAAAAATCCTTCTCACTTTCCTACCAGACTTGGGGTAAAGTAAGCCCTCGCTTTCAAACAGTCTTCTAGGTCTGTGTATGACAGGCATTGGCTGATCTGCTGATGCCCATTCGACAGGCACTGTTGAACTAAAGTGGTGTGACGGCACAGTTTTGTTAAGCTGTGAACAAAGGGCTGGAGATGCCTCGCTGGCATCATCCATGTGCATATTGGCCTTGTCACAGTTTTGCTTGATTTAATGCTCTGTTTATTCCTAGATATTAGAACTTAAATTCCAAACAATATGTTTTCAAATACTACATACCAACTTTATTTTAAAAGCTTTAACTCAGAAGAACCTAGGATCCATTTGTTGGTCCAATTTCCATGCAGCCAACATTAAAACACAGCTTTTGAGATAAATAGATTGCCACTAGCCTCTTAACTGTTGCCCATTTAAAAATGGGATTTCAGTCTAAAAAAAGTCTTATTAGGGTAAAAGATTTATTTTTCTTTGATCATTTGTTGGAAGTCATTATTTATTTCAACACTGGATTTTCCTATAAGCTTAGGAAAGGTTACCTTATGTGCAGGCAGCGCATTCTCAATGGACTTTTAAAATGATATACTATTAAAATGATATTCAATCATAAATGGAGTCATTTACAAATACCTGTAAGTGTAGTCATACTGCTACTGATGGAAAGATGGAAATAAAGTGAATTTATAGTAATATTGAGCCACTTTTAAGAAGAATGCAAGAGAAATTGGATTGAAATTTTTAAAATTTAAAGTTTTTTTTTTTATTATTATAAGAACCCCTGATTTACAGTCAGCATTCTAAAAAAAAAAAAAAAAACCCTGGGACTAAATTTAGATTCCAAAGTCCTGTCGAATGTGCCTTGGTTTTATCTAAGAAAGGTTTCTTTTTTTTTGTTTTTTGTTGTTCTCCACCCACCCACTCCCACCACCTCCTTTTTCCTCTCTTCAGGTTTGCTGCAAGTGTTTGCTAAGAGATTAGTTAGCAAGCTTATATTGAAGAGGTAGCCATGGGAAGCAGCTCTTTGCTGGAAGGAATGTTCAGTAGGTCAGGGTGTGAAGATACAGGGAGCTGCAACCAGCTAAGGCTGGAGATCAGGTATTTTTCCCTTTGTTTCCTATCAAAGACAAACTGTTTATAGAAAGGTCTGTGGTATGACATCAAGTCCCAGAAGGAACACAGATGTTACCACTTTTGAGTTTCCCAAACAGTATTGCTCAAACAAGTTTATGAAAAAAATTAAATAACATTTAATCTTCTTTTGCCAAAGTAGTCCATTTTTATCTCAGAAGAGGCTAAAATTTGAGATCCTCAAATATATTTTGCTTCTCTCCGATCACTAAACATAGCATCTATCTTGAGAGCTATTACGAGGAAGGTAATAGCAGAGGGAAACCATTAACCAATGGGAAGGCATTCCTGGGCCTCAAAGTTGAAGCTGAAATTGAATCCACAATCTACCTGTCTTTATTATGCTTTCTTTCAACTATGACAGTTTTACTGATAGAAATCAGTTGCCCTTCTTTTAGAGGTTCCTTTACTCTATCAGGCACTTCACACAACAAACTGAAGTGACATAGGTAGGTAATGACTGGTCTGACATATATTTAATTTCTATAAAGCAGTATGATGGAAAGTGACTTAAACCTACTAACAGAGACCATCTGATCCTATGTGATTGCTTTTTCTTTGGAAGTATAAGAGACTCTAATGCCCAAGTCTCATAAGAGCTAACAGGAGTTAGACGTGCACTTCTTCAGCACAGCCAAGAGCAGACTAGATCCATTTTATGTAAAGGTGGAATAAGTTCTTACTCAGAATTCAAAATTAATCTGGGTGTATATTTTGTGTTTTGTTCTCTATTAATAATTTTAGCAAATATTTATAAAGTAGACAGACAATCCAGGAGACCTTCTAGAATCGCCCACCACCTCCCAGCAGTATCTGCATCGTCTTGCCAACTCACAACATTTACAGTCATTAACTTGCTGTAAATTATGTCACCACCCTAACTATAGCAAAGGGTTGTTATATAGACCAGCGCAACTTTTTACCTTCTTAGCCAACTGTCTTGGATCAAAATCATCTCCAGGATAGGATATAAAGGGAGAAAAGTAGAAGACTAAGAAAATTGATAGTTTCCCTTTCAACATTCCCAACTGCTCTGTCCTCTTCTTTCCCTTCTTCCTAAATCAGGCATAAATAACAGGAATCCATAAGACTGTGAGTTCCTTGAGGGCAGGGACTTTTTGCTCTTTTTTTTGTATCCCCAGTACCCAGTATAGTGTCTGGAATATAGAAGGTGATTAAGAAATCTCTCTTGACTGACTGACTGAAATAACTGCCAGGTGATAGAGAATTTGAATCTCCAACAGACCAAAATTTCATAATTGTCATTACTGGATGATTTGAGAAAGGGAAAAGGAGAGAACAACTTTGTGATACTAATGGAATATACTAGTTCAAGAGAACTTTTAGAGATTGTGGGAACAGTAACAGTATAATGAGTTCATCCCTAGGGTATTTTAGCTTATATAAGGACCAATACTGATCTTGCATCTATATTACAGGCATAATAGGTATATACATATGTGTGTATGCATATAATAAGTGCATACCTATAATATATACAATACACAGATATAATATATACCTTTAATATGTATGTGATATATAAGTATGATAGGTATATACCTGTAATGTATATTCCATATGTATACCTATAATATATATAACAAGCATATTATACCTATAAGTATAAAAGACACCAAGTTCAAATATACCTATATATATACACCTATAATGTATATCTATATATATCTATAATATATATGTATATATAGGTATATTACATATAATAGGTATATATCATAGGTATACACCTATTATACCTATAGTAGGCACCAAGTTCAAAATAAACAGATCAAAGAATCATCCAAGTCCTTTATTTTAAATGTACTAACACTTTAATGTTTTCAAGAAACTTTATAAATATTATCTCATTTGATCTGCACAACAACCCTATGATGTAAATGATATAATTATCCCCATTTTGCAGATTGGGAAACCAAGGACAAAAGCAGTTAAGTGACTTGACCAGGAGTGCACAACTAATCAGGTGTCTGAGGTAGAATTTGAACTCAGGTCTTCCTGACTCTGGGCCCAGCACTTTATCCACTGCATCACCTAGTAGCTTCCTATTCCTTACATGTGAGGAAACCAAGACCTAGGAAGTTGATTAAACTTGCTCAAGGTCACTCGGGTGGTGTGTGTGTGTGTGTGTGTGTGTGTGTGTGTGTGTGTGTGTGTGTGCTCAAGCTCAAGAAAGACAGAGACAGAGAGACACACACAAAGAGAAGAGAGACAGAGAGAGAGAGAGGAGAAAAAGAGAGAGACAGAGAAAGAGAGAAGAGAGACAGAGAAGAGAGAGCTGGTATTCCAATGCAAGGTCCTTTGACTCCAAATTCAACGTGGTGTATCCTATACCAGGAATTGCAAGCTGTCCTTTCTCTTCTCCTCTGCCATTCCTGGCTGAATAAGAAACAAGCTCTGCTTCACATAAATAAGATCTTTGAATTTCTCTGCAATGAGGTACAGCTTTAATGATCTGTATCTGCAAGCCACGAGCATGAATGTGATCTTATTGTATCATAATGTGTAGATGGAGATAGCCCACGCAACAGCACACTCGTGCATTGTGCCAGGGTGTCAGTGACAATCCTTAGATTTCCAAAGCAGCAACTCTTTATTTTTCATCATTGTTTCCTTCCATCACTTGTATGCTTCTCCTGATATTGATCTGAGTGAGTTGTGTGAGCTTTCCACTTGCCAGCCCCCAGCTCCCAGGCCTGGTACAACACAATTCATAAACTTACTACATTAGACTATCAGATCGAAACCAAGGGTTTCTACTAGTGGTGGAATTGGAAAGCCTATTGTTTTGATTATCATTTCATCAGCCCCAACTGATACTAGTATGCTCAAGGAAAACATACTTCAGTTATAGTTGATTTTCAGATTCCAAAATGGGGCTGCAAAATCTGTGCATGCCTAATTATATTTTATGCTAGGCTGTGCAATACAAAATATATGCTGCAGCAATCAGTGAGTTAACAGTATCAATCAATTTGTAAACAGATGAAGTCACTCATTCCCAAACTGGTTTTCCAAAAACAATTACTAAATTACAATAGAAAAAAATTGTACAGTTACTGTATTTGTGTGCTGTGTTACAATCAACATACCAGGGAAACAAAACAATTTAATGCAGAAAAATCATCATTCATCTACATTATAATTGCTTCTTTTTCACATCTACAGGGCGGTTAATTAAAATTGTGATTAAATGCGGTCGCGCTGCCTAAGATGTCTTGCCCAAAACAGGTGGTACAGAATTTAAAAGTAAAAAAAATGTAATTAGCATTGGAAATTGAGAAATTGCCTGTAAGAATCAGTGTTAATTTCAGTCAGTGATGAGGTAATTTATAAATGAATGCAGTGGAGGCTCAGCAAATGCACAATTGCCTTCCTTCCCATTCTTAGCATTCTCAGCATGCAGGTGAAAATGTTTTCAAAATATTGAGGTAATTTGAAAATCAATCCATGCATTCTGTATCCTTTTTCTCCCATTTGTAGCAAATGCTAAACAAACGCTGCCATAGATGGCACAATATATCCATTTTTCACTTTCTGAAAGCAATATTACATAGGGGTTAGCCTCAGAGAGAGACTTTTACAATACAAAATGCCAAGGTAAAATGTTTACAAAGGCGGAAAATGAGCACCTGAGGTGATCTCTCAAATCTTCCAGTGTGATGAAAAAAAGACAGCTCCCATCAATAGTGACCTATAAGGAATCTTAAAAGCACAGTGCACTTGTTAACAGAGTAGGAAAGGATGTATTAGCCAATCAGAGAAATAATGGAAGTTTTTCTTTTGAAAGTTAAGCTAGAGTATTCAAAATACAATAATAATAGTTGATTTTTTTTAAGAAAACTTAACTGTACACTTATTATCTCACCCAAGATATGTTGGCCAATCAGAGAAATAATGGGAGGTTTTTTTTTTTAAGTTAAGCTAGCATATTCAAAATACAATAATAATATTTTATTATTTTAAAGAATCCTTAACTGTACATTTAATACCTCACTCAAGAACCAAGTTAACAAGATTATGATTGGGGATTTCTTCCAAAAATGAACTGTGCTTTCTAATATTATCTTTCCTTCCATTTTCATAAACTTTACTCTGAACAAACAGAAATGCAAGTTTCTAACTAAACACTGTTCCTCCAGTGAGACCACAATGAGAAAACTTCTTAGTGTACTCTATTTAAAAAAAAAATCAACCCTTTAGTACCCATCACACAGTGAATACAAAACTATCCCAGATACAATACTGAAATAGGATTGCTTCATTATTGCTAAATTGAAAGCAATAAAGAAGTTTGCTTTAAAAATAATGACTTATATTCTTCATTTTTCTCAAAGACTGAAGAAAATTTAAAGCATGTTGGCTTTTCAGAGAGGGACTGATTGTCAGGTTGCCACAGAAGATGTGAGGTTATAACCTACCTGTTAGTATTCATGTTCTATATATTACATACTGTGAAACAATCTATTACTTTTTTTTAATTTTCTTAAGAATTTCTTTCATTAACTGCTGCAAATCAGTCTGATATCTGGCTCTCCTATGTGAGATTTTCTTGCTACATTTTTGCAATCTGTGGAATAATTGGTAATTTCACTATAAATGAGTAATATAAGTGATAATTTAAAAAAAGAAAAAAAAACCTATGGGAAGACGAGCAATAATCTAGACCTGGACAAGTAATGGTTTAACTTTTTCAGATTTGGGACTACTCCCTCCTAAAATGTACTCATCATTTTCAAGAAGTAAATGAGCTACATAGTATAGTGATCACATAACAACTCTGCTTTTACAGAATCGCATGTAGTCATTTATCCCATGTTTAACTCTTGTGTCTTTTGTATTTGATATTACAAGTTGAAATAAGAGAAGGCCTATAACGAGGTGAGGCCTAAAGCCTGTTGGCTAACTAACTTTGTAGTCCTCTTCCCTCACCCTCTGCCTACCCCCTGCTGGCTGTAATTTACCATTTGGTACTCTCCAGCAAATCATTTCACCTTCACTTAGAGAGGCTCTGTACCTCATCTAACTGGCCTGTGCTTTCCTAGGTTCCCCCTAAGGCCAGTAGAGACAAGATCTATAGCCACATGGAACTTGGCTCAGGTTTCAGGAACAGGGGGGATGCATGCAATAGATTTTGATGTTGCTGAACTTATAAGAGGTCACTAGGGTTAGGGAATCACAGATGTCAACAGAACTTCCACCCCTGCCCTTTTGACAATTAGCAAGAGGGGTACTCTCTCCTTTACGTCCATCTCTGGTCACCCACAAGCTCGAGGTGGGAAATGAAGTTATCTACTTGGGCACCCCTGACTCGATTGTTATTAAATCATGTATAGATTGTTCAGTGAATTACATAGTCTTGGAGCATAAATTTTCATATATTTTATTCACCTTGGGTTCTCTTCTATACACATTTTCAACACTGTGTAGTTTTTGAATCAGCAGAGTCTTCCAACAGGTTTTTTGTATGATATGTAGTTTTATATCAATACTAGGTATGTTTGAGGTTAAAAAAATACATATGATTTCCCTTACAAACTTTTCTGCTTTCAAACTTTGGCATTTATCTTTATGTCTCTTTGGACCATCTTGTTACTAGTTCCTGTAGCTCCTCTTTGGGTCTGGTGATTGGTATATACAGAGAAAATGAACATTTCCTCCTTCCTATTCAGCGCTTCTGAGACTTTTTCCTAGGAAGATATCCCTGAGGCTGATCTGGGTTTCTTATCATGAGCAGGATTTTTCTAGTTCTAAAAAGTTACATTTCTAGAAAGTGTGTCACCAGGACCTTTAGTCTACCTCAGCTGTTTTGGCAGAGTTCCGTCTGGTTTTTATGAAATCTTACTAGTGTTAGGGAAAGGCCAGGAAAAAAGTAATAATAACCCAGGCAATGGTAATCATTGAGAGGAAGAGATTTTGGAATGGGAACCCTGTTGTTCACGGATTTGAGAAAGTGCTAAAATGTATCATTTTGATTGTCTTTTCTCTGTGTGAATGGTGAGAATGAGTGTTAGGCAGCAGTTTTGCACAGAAAGTGTGGTATATAGGAATTTAGCTTCTTCAAAGTTCTCCTATTCTTCATCATGCCAGCTTGAAAGAAGACATGTTACTTGTTTCTTAGTACTTTGGAAAGTCATTCTGGAATACGCTATTTCTGCAGGAATTTGGAAAGAGAAAAGTTAGTGTTAAAGATCTTTAAAAATAGAAATTGAACATTGGACACACTGGATTTTAGATGACCTTCAAAAACACTGGCCTTGATTTGATTCATTCAATCAAGGCATTTCTGAGTCTTATGCAGAAGCAAATGAAAATAACCCTTTTGGTGACTTCTCTTCTTAGTTCTTTTTTTCAGGTTAACTCTTCCATTGCCTGACTTCTCCATCCTCTGCCTTCAGTATTCTTCACACTGCCTTATCTCTGCTATCCCATGGCAAGCCCCAAAGCTGCTAACATTTTGTAACAACTATGTGACAAATTGTTGTGCTTTTATTCATGTCGGACATCTTTGCCAGGCTTGCTTGTTGTGTTTTCTATTTGGCTGTGTCATGGGACCAAAGGTGCCTGCCTTTGCACAGCATGTCAAATCTGGTTAACATGCAGCCATTTATCTTTTAAACCACTCCGGAACAATGACAGTGCTACACAGGCCTGCAAAGCTTCACACACAGCATAGGTCTTCGTGCCATCTTTTCTGTATGTGAGGAGCTCATTGGGCAACAGACAAGATGTTTCATAATTTGGGGAATCTTTTAGAGACAAACTATACAGTATAAGTGCAGTGGAACCAAACTGCTGAGTGCCCAGTGAAGTGTAGAAAATCAGATACAGCCTAGCCTGAAAGAATGAAGCAAGAATTCAGATTTCAGTCCAGAGCATACACAACACAGTACTTTGTCACACAGAGTTCACACATAGGCAAAAGCACGTCTCTTTGCTCTTGTGGTTTATATAGGGGGAAGGTATTTGCCTAAAATCATATAGTTATAATGTGTGTTATGAATATATTCACACTCACTAGTTCCTGATGCATTTTTTTGTGCTGATGTCTCTGTGCATACATGAACATATGAATGTATTTCTGTGGGTTTGCATATATTAGTATAGATATGACATGTGGAAAAGACTTCTTAGATCACTGAGGCAGTTCTATCAATGTAATGCAAGCACTTGCTATAAAACTCTCTCCCAGTTTTCTAAGGTTGTTTCCATAATACCACAACAGTTGTGTCTAGAGAAGTATATGTGTATTTGTATGTGTTTGTGCATGTGTTTGTATGTGTATGAGCATGTGTCTGTATGTGTTTGAAAAGGAGAACCAAAGTCAGAATATAAGGTACTGCAAGAAAAATTGTTAAACCCTTTTCCATGCATAAAATTGTGCAGCAAAGTTTATAACCTTATTCATTCTGGGTTGCTCTTATTTTTGTTTTCAGTTGTTCAAAGACTATCTTGGTGATGATTTGCAATTAAATAAAATTATAATTAACAAATGAGAAAAGATAGAAAATATGAAAAGCTATAGACCTTCATGGAATAGCTAAAATATAATGGAGAAATCACTCCCTGGTGCAAGTGGAGTACTGAAGATAGCAAAACTCTGTGATTTAAAATGAATTGCTATGTAGTGTAATAATTATAAATATCATTCACTGGGGTTACTTGGAGGAACAGGCACAGTATGCTAGCTTTCTTTTCTTTCTATTTTTTTTTTTTTGGAGTAAAGGACCCCGGAGATTGCCTTTCACTTTGAAAACAATCTCTAATATCAGGAAAATGCGCTGTTTGTTTATGCGTACATAATGCAAGTTTGTCCGCCTGGGAACTGCAGCAAATGGGAGAAGTATGCATGGATTTCACAGGTAACAGGATTACGTGGGCACATAATTGATCCATTTGGAGAAAAAAAATGACAGTGCTCTAAAGATGCCTAGGCTTTGGAGATGGAGTTTATGAAACAGGCATTTGTAAATTCAAAGGAATCAATATGTCAATTTTATTACATCTCAAGACCAGCTGGGCATTAAAGAAACAGTACCCTTTTTTATTTTTAAAAATTGCAGCTGCGTTACATTGCATACCTTTCTTAAAAGGCTTAGACTTTTAGAAAATGCACTTAGAAATGTGCACCTTTTCAGGAAATTATTTACATTGGCCCAAAAGAACAATGGTTTTATCTTCTGTCAGTTTTCATCTTAACCATTTGGTAAAAATGTCTGCTATTTTAATTGTACCTTATACAGAACATACTAATAGTCACACATAGTAAACAGAACAATGACTATTTACATGCCAAGAAGCCGAATAAAATCAAAGAACCATTCATTCTTGCCTTTTGCTTATTAAACACACACACACACACACACACACACACACACACTCCAAAGTTTCCTTTTGTTACTAATACAGGAATGTCATACTGGCTATCAAAAGGAAGCTTAGGGATGTCCCATCAAGTCTGGCATATATCTTGGGGGAAACAAAATGCCTTGGTTTTAGTGGAGTTTTTGACAATTTAAAGAACACTAAGTTAGTAAACTTGAAGTTCTCTGTTGGAGTTTAGACAATTCCATAAGTATTTCATGACATAGGTAGCTACAAGGGAAAGGGAAGTTGGTTTAGGATATTTTTCTAAGTTAAAAACATCAAACTTCCTGGACAATTTTGAATGCATTGTCAATTGCTTTATATGTGGCAAAGCAATACCTAATTTAACAGCAAAAACTAGACTGAAAGCTCCATGAGGGTAGGAACAATGCGTCATCTATACCTTTATATTTCTCCTAAAATCAAATGATCTGAACACAGCTACTGGGTGCTTAATAAATGTTCATGAATTAAGGAGTTCTCCTAGATGCCCCATATCCTCCCCAATTCAAAAATTGTTTGAGGTCCAGGAGAATGTTAATTCCTTGAGAAGAAAAACTATTCCATTTTGGTCTCTCTATCTCTAATGCCTAGTAAAGTTCTTTGTACATAGTATGGGCTTAATAAATATTTTGGATTGAGTTGAATTAAATCTGAATTCTATTAGGACAAATTGAAATAAAGTCTTCCCTCCCTTCCCATTCATTCATCTTTTTGTCATTTATTAAGTACTTGCTAATACCTGGTACACTGTGGTGCTAGAGGAGAGCCGTAGTACCTACCTTCAAGGAGCTTAAAATCTGGGAGGAGAGATAAGACATGGACAAAAGGAATTTCAATACAAATTAGAATTGGCTAAATGAATAAGAGAGGCACAAAATGCTATAACTCCAAGTGATAACTACCAGTAAAGGAGATTCAGGAGTATGGAAGAGGTGAGAGAATGAGCAGAATTTCAACAAGGGCATGTGAGGAGGGGGAGAGCAAAGTTTGAGAAGGGGGAAGTGTAGTCCAATAAGGTACTCAGATAAAGTGAGTAGTCCAATATTTGAGAAAATAGTTTGTAATAAGGTTATAATGTATGAAAATAGCTAGGGTGGAAATAAGGCTACCAGGAACCCAAGACCATTTACTCTACTTCTGTGCCTCAGTGCTTCCTTAGGAAGAAGAAACAATTACCCCCTGACTGGCTGGGCAAGAGGCAGGGAAGAGGAAAGAAGAGCACATCTTTTTTCCTCTCTCAGAAGTCATTAAAATGGAGAATAACCTAATAGCTTAAATGACCAAAGGTATTCTTTGAATTTTCAGAAAGGCACACCTGTGCCCCTCTCTAAACCTCCCAAATGCCTTCCAACCCTTACCCCTTCCTCCAAGGAAAGGATCTGACAAATCCGTTTCTTTTGGACAACCTTCCTAAATACTCCCATTGCCTTCTTTGAAACTTCATTACTGGAATTATCCCTGGCTCAAGGGTTAGGGTTAGTTCACTCACACACAAGGCGTTCTGGATCAGCTTTGGTCAGAATGAATAACTTCTAAATGAACAGTACCATTCCCAAATATTAAAAAGAACACTTTTATTTCTCTAACTTTCTCTCTACTCTCACTTCACAATCAGCTTTGCCAACTATCTTGTATTGTATAACTAACTACTCAATCCCGTTTGAAATGCTTTCCTCATTGTCTGTTATAATCAAATGGATCTTTCTTAGATCCTGAATCACTCTCAGACAGTTGTTCACCCATTTAACAACAATTGTGGAGTGACCCACAATGTGGGTATCTTTTTTTTTTTTTGGTGAGTCAACCCTTCTCTATTTAATGAAGAGGGCATGCAAGAACCCCTGGGTACTTAGTGTCTCTTGACCTTCCTTCTTAGCAACTTCTGCCTAATTTATGGCTTCTTTGTTCCCACCATCCTTTTTTTTTCTTTTTAGCAAACTTCTTTGACTATTTCTGCAAGCTTCTCCAGGCTTCTCCAACCACTTTCCATGTATGGATGTCTCAGATTGCTTCTCCTCCTTCATGTTCCTCTGAAGATATTTGGACAGAAGGAATTCTAAGATCTCTTGACTTTAAACACACCTCTGCCATGTATCTATGTGAATTGGCTGGTTAATAGAGCAAAATAAAATACTTCACTTGACTCTGCTTAAATATACCAGAAATGAATTTAAAATGTAAGAATTCAGAATGTAAAAAAGGTAGTCCAAATATAGTACTACATAATGAGGCTTACTGCTAGAGGACTGTTGGTTGTGTGTAAGGCAGATTATAGTCATAGCTTCAAATTCTAATGAAGATCATTTTAAAACATGCACTGAATTGTGAATTTAAAATTCCCATGTTCTCCATAAGTGTCTGGGGGGGGGCATGCAAATAGCAGAAGGGAATTAATTACTGTTTTAAGATGGTACAGCATGTGTGAAGCAAAACTTTATTCTTGAACTTACACTTCTCTTCCAAAGATTCTCTAAGCAATTTCATGAAATTTTCTTCAGATACTATAGGTACTTATGTAAAAAGAAAGTTGCAATTTTCTAGATTTGGATTAAATGCCTCATAAAAGCCCACACCTCCATCCACCCCCACATACATATACATATACATATGTGTGTATATATATGTATATACACATACATACATTTTTCTTTCCATCATTCATTTCTCCATGCAGAATAAAATTTTAAAATGCCTCCATGAAATAGATATTGGAAATCCGATTAAAGCCTTTATATGTCCTCAAATACAACCTCTACTTTTGCCCCTCCTTATGTTATTGCAATATATAGGGTTTGCCATTCTCATTCTTTCTAAAATTAAGCCAAATGTTGAGAAATCCTTTGGGTATTTCGTATCTTTTAGGGATATTGCACTAGATCATTTATATCTTGGAATAATTTTTATACTACTTAAGAAAAAAAAAAGCACTCAAAGCTGAAGGAGAAGTACAGCTGTTGCTAAGATCACTTGATGGTTCCTCCATCAAACTCATACACTTCCTTCAGAGTTTTGACAATCTCCATGGAAGAGCAAGAGACGCTGCCAATACCGGCAGATCATTGGCATGATAGACCATAACAGCTTCTTCTGAGCCGTTACGGTCTATCGTGTCAATGCGTACTTAGGGAGTCCTCAATGCATGGATCATTGACACGGCACTACATAACGGCTCCTTAGAAGCCATTATTGGGTATCAAGTCAATGCATACTCAGGGAGCCTTTAATGCACAGGCCTGCACAAGCAGACTCATTCTGAATACTAAAATTCCTTAGGAAAATTAGTCACCACACATGTGTGATAGCTGTTTTCCATTTTGAATGTGTGAGCCATTTTGGGGGAAAAGGAAAGAAATTGGGAAATACCAGAGGATTCTGACTAGTCTTCCTTTTAAAAGCCTGATTGTAAGCCTTATGGTGAAAAAGTGTATCGAAAAAATACATATGTTGGACTTTTTCCCTCCTATAACCCTATTTTATTGTGTAGAAATTGTTAGACATTTGTGCGTTCCCATTCAAAGACTTTTTTTAAGCTAAAGATCAGTTCAGAAAATTATTTTTTCCAGTGGTCGAGATGTTAGCCCAGAAAAGAGGGAGCTGTAATGGAAATGATGACAGGCATTTTAACGATAAAATAACAGTAGCCAGTATCATTATAATAATTTAACAGTGTTGTACATGTCAAAAATAACATGTTTTATTATGATCTCTGCAAGATGCTTTATTCAGCTACTATTACAGACTTTTAATAAATAACTTCTTGAGAAAGAAATGGTTTTCAAGGATCAATATTATGTCACTTAGTTAACTGATTTTCATTTGGATTTTCTGACCTAGTCTCTTCTACATGTCAAAATACTAAAATTTACTATTCCTGAAGGGGTGGGCAACTTTGAAAATGTTTACTAACCAATTCATCTTTCCAATGCCCTTTTGAGGTAAGTATCTGTTCACAATCAAAAAACTAAGGTAAAAGCTTGAATTACCTGAAAAGGCCACAGGAGGAGTTAGACCACATGGAGAGTTGAGTCAGGATTAGAACCCAAGTTTTGTCTACATCTTGCCCAAACACCCAGCTTCTCCCAACAGCAGTAACCTTGAACAAGACATCAGGGTTTCTATCTGAAAAGGAATGCCCACCATTTCTGTCCCTGCTGAGAAGATTTCACTGCTCCATGTCAAAATGGTGCTAGTTTGCTGTTGTTGATATTTTCCTTTTGTGTTCTGCTTACTGACTGACATCTGCTATCATGCTAAGCAGGTGTTCCTATGTAAACGAACGTGCCCTGTTTGTGTTTCGCCATCCTCGCTACTGCGCACCCAAATGAGCAGCGTGATTAAGAATCCTGTAAATTTTTGAAAGGAAACGGATGGCTGCCCTACTAGAACATAATTACACCGTTCCAACATCCGTAGCTCACTGCTGCAGCCGAGCTGGAGAACAGCAGAAATTAATAATATATAATAGCATCATTCTCGTAATTTATAAATGAAATAAAGTAGAAAGGAGATTCTGCTGATATGCATTTTCTACTTAATTCTAAAAGACAAAGTATAGATTAGAATTTTACTGGGGTGAAACCTGGCCAGCAATATCACACTAGTTGCAAGTACAGGGTCTGATTCATGAGAGGGGTGATTTTTGCTTAGGGAAAAGAGCTAATATCTTTTATTAGACTAGAGGAAAAAATGAATACACAAGGCCCTCTAAAGGCAACACCAGATAAAGGGGGTTTAGAAAATCTCAACAGATTGTGTACCCACTGTTTGTTAAAAGGTATTACATCAAGACCTTAATGTGTGCTGCATTTTTTCTTTGACTAAAATAACACACTACCATAGGTCAACCCCTCTGAGAAAAGAGGGGATTAATCATTTAAAGATGTTGCCTAACATAAAATTTATGTTAAATAGTAGTTATGTTTTTAAAAATAATATTTGAGCACCCTGAATGTGCCAGTAAGGGTCCTATTACAAATCATCATTAAACTTAGTCTTTGGAGTTGAAACTTTTAAGTGCACTTCTCAACCATGGTGTAGAAATGATACAACTTTCTGAAGAGTGAAACAATTTTTTTTTATTAAGAATAGCCAATTCAACTCCCCACCCTACCCCCTTGCTATTGAATATGAATGTTTAAGGCAAAATTTTTTTCTCCATTAACATGCCTTAGTAGCTGTCAAACAATGGCTCAAGTTAATTGTTTTGGGTTGTTGCCCCCACTACTAGAGGGATAAAATCAAATGGGCAAATGACCAGAAAAACAATAATAATATTTACTTATATGTCATTTATACAAATTTACATGTTATGCTACTGTTACATCCAAAAGACAATCGATGGGACAAATAAATCAATATGAATTTTCTTGCTGGGGTGGCTAGGTGTCGAAGTGAATAGAGCATCGGCCCTGGAGTCAGGAAGACCTGAGTTCAAATCCAGCCTCAGATATTTGACACGCTTACTAGCCATGTGAGCTTGGGCAAGTCACTTAACCCCAATTGCCCTGCCCTCCCCCCTTCAAAAAGCAAAAGAAAAGAAAGAAAAAGGGAAAAAAAAGAATTTTCTTTCTTTACTTACCCTTAGTGAACGTAGGAATAGTATCTACCATTCAACAAAAGCCTACCTTTTTAACATATGTATTTATTTTAGTAATATCAATTTAAAGGCCTCAAAAATGTATTTTGGCTTGGTCAGAAAAAAACAAATTCACTTAATAGATTTATTTCATTAACAGGTATTTATTTAAGTGGGTTCCACTGTATTTAAATGTTCAAACAGTTTCCATTACTTCCTTAGCTCACTTGCTTCATGTTGACTAATTTTAATAAGCCTAAGGTGCCTAGGGTCTTATTGAATGTGCAGTTTGATCAATATGGCTAAATTAAAATAGTGCAAAATATAAGCAAATGTGCTCTAACAACTCAGTGAAAAATGTGTTATGTGCTAAACATTGATTGGTGCTCCATAGACATCAATTTGTTGTTAGGTATGTTAGCTTGGCCTAGAAATTGCCTTTACCTCCAGACACACCCACCTCATCCAACAACGAGTTATTTCTACTGGGAGCTTAGGCTGCAACAATACAGATGCAGACGTGCGTGCAAGGAGAAAGTTAAGGGAGCTGTAATATGAACATCTCCAGCTTTTACTTAAATGGAAAGTATCATTTCTGTCTCCTTGAAACTAGTGTGAAATCACTGTGATGAGCTCTAAATAAACAAGAACTTCATAAAGGTCAAGCTTTACCTTTTGCTAAGTTGCTTTGAATTTGGAGGACCCAGCCAACCAGACTCCAATCTAAGAACCTAGAAGCCAAGTCTTTGCATGAAATGATTTTTTTTGGTAGACTACAGTAGAAGCATAGAACTGAAAAGGACATTAGAAGTTATGTAGTCAGGGACAGCTAGGTGGCATAGAGTACTGAAGTCAGGAGGACCTGAGTTCAAATCCTACCTCTGACCAGACATGACACTTACTAGCTGTGTGATCCTGGGCAAGTCACTTAACCCCAATTGCCTCTCAAAAAAAAGAAGTTATATAGTCATAAGGTCATAAACCCAGAGCTGAAGAGGACCTTAGAGTTGATCTAGTTTAATAGCTTCATTTCACAGATTAGGAAACTGAGGCCCAAAGATGTTAAATAACTTGCCAAGGTTCACATAGAGGTAGGGATAGGAATTGAACCTGTGATTTTCCCTGGTAAAGGGAATATTCCAGGGAAGGAATTTCCTCTGCCTGGGTCAATTTGTAAGTTCTCTGCAATCTAAAGTCTCAGAGGGTTGCCTTGAGATCTGAAAGGTCACATGACTTGAACCAGCATCTCCCAGTCTGTCTCTATCAGAGGGAAGATTTGAACCCAGATCTTCCTAGCCTCAAGACTGGCTCATGATCCACTACACCATGCTGCTTCTCATGACTGTAAATATGCTAATTTCTAAATATAGTACTGCAAAAGACTAACCATCAGCATTGCATTTAGAAGCCTATATAACATATCTCTAGCCGATTTATTGTTCCTCTGTATTGCAGTTTATCTATGTAGGTAATGTAGTAAGTTTTAGTTGTGTGAATTTATTTTATAATAAATGACTGTTAGATCTTATGATGGTTAACTCAGACTCTTATACTTTCTTTTCTATTCTGTTTCCTCTTCCTTTCTTCTCTATCTTCTTGAAATGCAATCAGATTGTTATACTTTAATGTCCAGTATCAGTTTTTGAAGTCTTCTAAAAATACTACAATGATTCAGGGCTAATCATAAATGTCTATCATACAAAATGATTTCTGATATCTGTTTTCAGCATTTTTTCCTACCTGTTATATCATCTTTATGTCTATCTTTAATCTCCTTGATAAGTGATATCCACCATCACAGTACTGGCTTTCCTCGATATCATCACTTCCTACACGTCCAAAAAACTAATTTGCCTTAAGCAGAAGTTGATTTTATCAAAGGTAAATCAGTGGTAAGAATAATAGCAGAATAAAAGGAGACTATTTATACATGTTCATATAAATATACATATATATACACACACACACATATATGCATGGGGAGAGAGAATCTTGAAATTGATGAAGTTACATGGAAAGAAATAAATTCTGTAGAGATGAAAGCAAATAATAGAATCCCTTCTCGAGTTTAAACAGAACAAATAGAGTAATAGAAAAAAGGCATTTGAAACTTCCTTGTAAATTCAAAATGATATGCTTTTGCTCCTTAACCTTTAACAGTTCAGACAGAAACATCATGGCAAAATGAAATCATTTTGGAGTTGTCATAAAACTATCTGAAATAAGTAGGCCAGCATAAGTTTAGGAGAACTGATTTTTTTATTTGTAGCTGGGCCAAGAAAAATGCTTAGGTTTTTGTTTAGCTTTGTGTATGTTAATCTTGATTTTTTCCAGTGTTTTGCATGTTTAGAGTTTTTAATATCAAAGGTAGTGCTCTTTGTAAACAAGTGTAAGTTTACAGAGGCAGCTTCACTTACACTCTTCCCTTGTAATCAGATGTGAAAATTACACCCTCCCTTTTGGATACATGATAATTACACATTTCAACATACAAAGAATTGTCTCTGTTTCAGTTGTTGGAATGAAAAAGCTGAGACATTCAGTAAAATATATTATTATATTAAAGATCATTTCCATAATTGTTTTTGGTAGTTTGTAATCAAAACCATGATCAAGGTATTTTGAGATTTAAGAAGAAAGAATACACGTGGGAACAGGGAGAGGATAAAATTAATTGTCAATATATACTTACATAACTACATTTTTATTTGGTAAAACTGCCACTAAGATAAATATGCAATAATCTCTCTTTTTAATAAAATAGTTGCTAGGTGCTTTCTAATTCTCTGATGTTCTTTTATTTATCTGTTTTATATGAGACATAGATATTTAAAATGTAGAATAAAAAAGGTTAAGGCTATGGAAGGTGGGGAAGAAAGGGGTGAGAATGTGGAAAGTGTAGGGGGAAAGAGATGGACAAACAATACAGGGCTTAGAACAGTTTCACCCCCAAAATAATCTTTCAGAAAAAAATTCATCCTTTTCCATAATTGATTGAATTTTCTTTGCTTCCAATTCTAGAAGTTGTATAAATTGAGATTTGGAAGGTGAAAGTAAGCCTTCAACTTTACTCTATCACCTGGTTTTAGTGAATACTATTTAAACCATCTGGAAGAGATAAATGAAATGTTGTGGTAGGTAGATTGATACAAGCTTAAAGAACTCAGGTATTTTGGCAAATCAAATTGATTTCATGAAGCCAAGAAGAAAAATATATATTTTTTTAGGTTTCCTCTATTTAAGTGAGATGAAAAGGCATATATTGTATTCTTTGTTTCTTTTTTTTTTCTTCTAAGTAAGAAAAGAAATGGATATGTGCAGGAAGTAGATAGATAAGTAGATGGTATCATGGAGGAGTAGACATAAAGAAGATAATAACCACACTCTTCAGTTCTCTAGGCATCATCATATGTTTTCATCTCTTTAGCTAAGTGATAATTCACTATTTGAGTACTCCAAAGATCCATAATTTTATTGGTGCAGGAAGTCCCTTCACTGATGCAGATCACATTGCATCTACGCTTTAGGAAATGTCTTCATGAGTTGCTGTGGCAAGAAAAAAAATCCATCCCATTAGTGTCCAGCCTGCTTCTGAAAAGTCTCTCCTAGCTAAGGTAGGCAGGACCTTGGTTAACAGATATGAATTCATCATCTACCCTACCCTCAAGACCTTCCCAGTTTGGTAGCTCCTGCCAGCAAGAGTTTCTTTCAGTGGCATAGCCTTCAAACCTGGGGTCAGCAGCACACCACGATGGAATATTGACATGGGACTTCACTGAAGGTGCCAAATGATAAAATGGAGTAATTGAGATAGTCCTATTCATAGTGACCAAATCTAATAAGGAACCAAAGATCATGGAATATTTTTAGGGTCGGAGAACTGTCACCACGCAGGTTTTTAAACATTTACATTTTTTCAGTAATTTCTGATGCACTTATCTGCTTGTCCTTTTCTTCTAACTTTCATTTAATATGTACCTGATTCACTTCACATTTAATTCCTCAAAATGTTATTTTGCAAACTGTTAATTCTCCAGAAACTTTAGAGGTTATGCTTAATGTTTGGATAGTTTTATATTTTCAGTCCAGTATTTTTAGTCCTATATTTTTAGTGAGGTTTTGACTTCATTTTGTCATTACTGCTATTGAGTGGGACAGATGTTTAGTTTTCTACTAAATTCAGTTTTATATGTTTATTAATATTTATGATAACAATAACATCAACAACCAACACCATATAGGAATACTTGTCCTGAACATTTCTTCAGTTAGACCACAAAAGATAAGCTCACATCCCAATACTTTAATTCAATTACAAAAAGCAGTTATTTTACTCACTTGTGCAATAGTGCATAACACATTAAGCTATACACATTTGCAAATTTGTTACAAGGATTTTCTTTTTTTTTCTTCACATTGTGGGGGGGGGATAGGTTGATGTCTATTATAATAAATGGTTATAAATTGAAAACACTTTAGTTTTTAAAAGAATAATAGCATACGGCCTCAGACACTGAACACAAAAACTAGCCGTGTGACTATGGGCAAGTCACTTAACCCCAATTGCCCTCCCCCCAAAAATAAGAATAATAGCAAGATAGTAACTTGTCCCAAGACCATTTCTATCTGAACTCCATCAAAAAGATGAGAATGAGACAATGTAGTGATGATGATGATGATAATTATGATGATGATGATGATGATGATACTAACTCACAAAGCTTATAAGGCACTACCTGTGAGGTAGGTAACATAATAATAATGACATTGATAGACTTTGATTTTTTTTTTTGCCTTTTTGGAGGGCAGTTGGGGTTAAGTAACTTGCCCAAGATTATATGGCTAGTTTTTTTGTGTGGGTGTTAAGTGTCTGAGGCCGGAACCGAACTCGGGTCCTCCTGACTCCGGGGCCGGCGCTTTACTCACTGCCCCATCTAGCCACCCCAACATTGATAGACTTTTAAGGTTTTGGTATTTCAGGACCATAAAAGCAAATCAATGTGGATTAATTCATCAATACCGTGGATCATCAACATGGTGAAACTACCTATCTGGAAATTGAAAGCACTGGTCCCACTTTTTTCTGTGATGTTTTGATGACTCATTGATGGATGTCTTTTATGTAGGGTACTCACAGTTTTTTATTATTGCTATTGCCAGGTCAAATGTCCCAGAAAACAACCCACGTTAATGTTTTCTGCTACTTACCAGAACCAAGTAAGGGAAGTCTCCACAATTAACATTATTCCAGTGGTAAATCATTGCTAGCAGTGCGAGGAGAGAAGGGGTGAGGAGTCTATTATGAGGTGGCCCTGATTCACCAATAGTAGCATTACCAGTAAGGGTAGTAGAAAGAGCAGAACAATGAAGCCACTCAGTTGTAGGCACCATACAACAATGACAAAAGGATGTGTGGTTGGAGAAAGACGTGTGACTGGTCATTTTTCCTGTCTTGGCTGCAACTTTCCTCGGTTCACTTTATCTGTAAAGAAGAGAAGGGCTGGACTTCTATGCTTTGAATTGTAACTTACTGTTTCCATACAGAAAAGTTTTTTCAAACCTGTTATTTATTTTAAAATGTTTTCAGTCCCCTTCTCCATACACACAGCACCTATTTACTAATCAACACATCAAACAAGCAAAATAAGAGAAGGGAGCCTTTTAGGCAAATAAATAAATAAAACTAGTTCTTGTTTTTAGTCAACCATATTCATGCACTCCAATGATAGAGGATGAGACATCCCAGAACATGGCTACAGGCATCCAATGTATGCTAGTCTTCTCGCTGGGAATTTTAAGGTCTGTTAAGATGTTGTCTACCACTTTCAATGTGGTGACAGGAAAAGACTTTTGGCATTAGATTTTTGTCTACATGTCAACTCTATAAAAGATATTTGGTAATTAACCAATTAATTTGACCATTTTTATGTCCAAAGCAGTTAATTCAGTCTGTCAACTCAAGTATCAAAAGCTTAATGTGCTTCTGTTGTGGAATTAACCCTTAGTACTCCCCAGAATATCTTGTAGTCTGTACCAGGGATCCCACATGACTATTAACTGTCTTAAAACATTATTACTCAACCTCTCCACTGCATGTCTCTCTCCTGTCCTCAATCATCCAGTTAGATTTAAGGGTCACATAACAGTGAATAGACTGTTGAATCTCTCTACATGATGACAAACAAAAGGTTTGGATCAAAAAATTCCTTTACAGTCAGAAAGAATAGACTCTTTAAAGAAATGTTTTTCATGAAAAGTTTTGCTAGGCACTTCCAGTTGAGATACAATTATTTTTATTATTTCTATTATTATGATTTTACCTCGATCTTATTTTTTCATTAGAGTAGAGATTTTTCTCCTGAGGAAACTCTTTATCCCAAAGTACTAAATAGTTTGAAATATAGAGACTTAAGAGTAAGCTGAGGGCACTGAAATGTCTAGTGACTTGCTCAGGGTCACCAAACCAGTATGAGTCAGAAGTAAGACTTGAATTCAGGTGTTCCAAACTCTGTGGTATCTCTCTATATGCTACCTCCTGCTGCTTTTAAATATTCTTGTCTGGTTTCCCATTTTCTGCATAAACATTGACTTGCTCTCATGGTATGCTGACGTGATTTCAAGGGGTTCTAAGTGGAAAAGGAAAGTTGCTATAAAATCATGGCATAGGGGACAAAAGCAGGGAGAGAAACTGAGTGTTTGAAGGGTGAAGAAATAGAAATGACCCAATTTCCAGAGGGAATAAAAAATTGAGAAGATTTAGGAAGAGAGATCAAAGAATATTGTGAAGAAATAAATAGAGGAACATTATATAAGAGGACTGAAAATAAATCTAAGAAGTGAAACCAGTAGAGAAAGAGGTAGAAGAAGAAATGAGGAATTATAGAAGAAGCAATTAGGAAGTTCATAGTGTAAAAGCACCAAGCAAGAAATCAGGGCAAAGTCTGAGGAAGAAATATGGAAAGAAAATCACAGGAAGCAAGAAGAAATGGCATTGATAGAGATTAAAATGTTATCAAGAAAATAATAGGAGGCATGAATAGAAAGACAAATAAAAGTTTAAAAAGGAACTAAGGAAGGAAAGAAATAAAAGGGGAGAGAAAGAGGTAGGGAGAGTGGAAAGTACAAAAGGAAGGAGGAAAGGAAGGAAAGAAGGGACAGTTGAAGGGATGAAGGGAGGAAGGAAGGAAGAAAAACTGACAAAGGGAAAATTTGCAAAAGTAAAGTGGTATGAATAAGAGATATTACAGAAAAAAGAAGACTGGAAACTGGGAACAGTTGGGTGGGTGAGAAACCAGAGTGGGTAGAGAGGTTACCAAATGAATTGAGACAGGAAAGATTATGAGGGAGGCTGTAGCAACCTGAATGGAAATAGAAAAGGAAGCCACTAATGATAGAACCAGCAAAAGAAATCTCAAGCTGTGTTGGGAGGGGAAAGTGAAGAATGAGGTTACAGAGGAAGAAGAGCACAGGGACTGGAACTATGTAGGAAGTGTAAGAAGAGAAGAAAATTGAAGTTGTAAACACAGAATGGGAAATGTGCTTGGGAAGTGTAAGGAGTGTAGAGTAAGAATGAAAAATAATATTTTAATGTGTAATTCAATTATATGATCAACACTTTCCCCTCCACTTTAGCTGGAAAGTCTATCATTAATTCTTATTTTCATGTGGCAATATTGTTTGAAATAAATTCAAAGATAAAAAAATCTCTTAGTAATGAATTAATTTTAAAAGTATTACAATATGTGATGTGAAAGATTTTAAAACTGAGGAGGGACTTCTTTCCATCTAATTGATTGAGTAAATGGTGAGAGGAAAGTACTATTTATGTGATGTTAAAGGTAATATTTCTTTTGGAATTTGTTCTCTTAGACTAAGTGAATTTGTTGTTCCTATAAAAGGATATATATATATATATATATATATATATATATATATTACACAAAGAACATGGAGTCTGGAAAGAGAGGATCTGGAATCGAAATTTGCCTTTGGTGTGACCTTTGGCAAGTCATTTAACATCAGTTTCTTCAATTATAAAATGAAGACATTGGACCAGATGAACTCTGAGATTCCTTCCTGCTCTAGAACTATAATCCTTTAAGTACGGTACAAATACATCTCCAGACCTTCATTTCCATAGTTTATGCTAAAGACCTCTTCACTGCTTAAGTCTAAAACTTGATTGACAGATATCCAATACAAAGATTGTCTCCCCACCCCTCCAACCCTATTCATTACTGTTTGTGGTCAATTTGTATAAAGCTCTTCAATTTACAACTTAATATTATATGTAAACTTTTACCTAGGTTCTTTCTTCTGAAACATATTAACAGTGTAAACCCCTAGAAGGTACATAGATATTGGGGAATGATATTGAGGACAGAGGTAGGGGAAGACAGAGGGAGTGGGGAGGGAGGGAGGGGAGAGAGAGAGAGAGAGAGAGAGGGATGGATGAATGGATGGATGGATGGATGGATGAATGGATGGATGGATGATAGAATATTCAAGCATCTATATTTCTGTACTTGCTATGTGAATAAGGAAACATTCCTTTCAACATTATATGACATAGGAAGTATTTGATAACGTTTTAGAATCAATTATGATTCTCAAACCTTCTAATTTTAAGTCACTCAACTGTTATCTTTCTTGCTTCCTAGATGGAAGGTTTTCTTTCCCCCATGACATTTGTTGCTATGTAGAAAGGTGAAATTTTATTGGCTCCAAGTACTTTTTTATCTTCTAGAGACTCCTGGCAGCCCTGCTAGTGTGCATATTGATGTAGCCTGTAGCTGCAGAGATGGTGAATGCCTACATTGCTTATTTCTACAATAGTAAAGACAGGACAAATGTAGAACCCATTAGTTATTATACCTGAGCATTTTCCCCTAGGTGATAGATATATAGAGCGATGGAATTTCCAATTTGGAGACAGTTCATTTTCCTAGAAAGTTTTTTTTCTTAAATTTTAAGCAACAATACCTCCTCACCACCAACACAAATGGAATAATGATTTAATTTGCATACATTTTGTCTGCTGTGCCTTTAAAAATGAAAAAAAACCTATTATTATCCTCATTATGAATTTATTTTATTCATTGTTTACTATGCTGTACTGACATGATATGATTTGTGCTTTGCGGGGTCACAACAAGCTACTTGCAGGACAATTTGCTGAATCAAGAGGGTGATTGTGTCTGGTGCCAGTCAGTCGCAATTAGGGCCAGGATCAGGGAGGCCCAGAGCTTGTGTATCGTCTTGGGCAAGCTTCATAGAAATCAGCTCACCTGAAACTAATTGTCACAACAGAGACCTTATGCAAATGAGCCCTGGGGTTAGCGTGGGAAAAGAAAAACTGTCGCAAAGATAGGTGACCTGCTGAGCAGGGGGTCTGTTGCTGGGGAAATCTTTGTTCAATGAGTTAAAAAATGTTTTCATTGTTCAAAACCCAAGAAAACGTAGCATATACTTTCACTTAGGAAAGCGTGGCAAGCACACTCATCTAAAATTCCAATAAAGTGGAAGGCAGCTTTTGAGTGTGTAATAAATTGGAAGTCTTTATACTTTATAAGATCTACAGAAGGAAAATAATTTTCCTTTGCAAGAACCTTTAAAGTTTAGGTGTTATAAATCATATGATAGCTTACCTTTAAAACTCCCTGGACTTCTAAGTCTCTATCTAACCTGGTGGAACCTCACAGATATTTCTACTTGAATTTCAATGGCTCACTTCAAAACAAATTGTGAAGGATGTTTATGCACTAGAAGGAAAGGTTCCATTTTTTTTCAATGAAAAAATATATTCTCACATCATGGATCTCAAGGTGAAAAATGTGAACCTAGAGAGTCCTCTTCCCCATGCTGAGGGCATGTCAGTTAACTGATAGCTGTTTCTCAAATTGTTTCTCTGATGTTGAAAAGTAAATGATAGACTAATAATATTTAGATAGGAGCCCGTAATGTTGTTCAAGTGCTGGTAGCCTGTTGAAATACAAAAAGATAAAAGTGGGAATCTACAATTCCCCTTGGTTTTTATTCAAGCATTCATTAATGGAGACTGTTTTAGGCAATTAGGTTACAACATAACTTCTGTGAAACAACTTTTAAAATCTTTAGTTTGTCCAAAACTATGTTTGGACAAAGCCCCAATTGAAATCTCCTCAGTAAAGACGAAAAGAGGTTTTTGAAACGGATTATATGGGCAGAAAAAAAAATGACAAAAGCAGAAGTATCATATTTAGGATTTTATATGTATCACTTAAAAAAGCTGTCTCAATAGTTCCTCCGTTAATTTTCAGCTTTTTAATATTGTTTCCTACAAGTATTCTAACATTGTATCTGTAGCCTTTCATCAAATTAGCCAGTAACAGATTAAATACATCATATTTACATAGGAATATTAAAAGAATTAAATGCAACCAAATAAAATATTAACTTCTTACATAATATATTGTTTGTGTTATTTTCAAAGTTTAAAAAAAGGAGTATAAGAATCTATAGGGAGAAAACAAGATGAGATTCCTGAATCCCATCTCTTAATGATTAACTTTATTGGACAAATCACTGAGCCAACCAAGTTCCTTCATTGTGTCTCCTAAGGGATGGAGGTTTGGACTCTTAATCAGATAAGCAAGTTGTTAAATTAACTTGGTAGTCACCAAAGAACATAGAGTAAGTATGTTTTAAAAGTAGTGCTGTTTAATAACAATTTTTTGTGTGTGTGTTTTGGGTTTTTGTGGTGTGGTTTTTTTTTTTCATCTCTTTTGTCCCTTTGCCACTGTCTGAAATAATTTCCACAAATAAGAGACATTTCACAGTGGGTATGAAGTGCTCAGCTTTCACTCATCAAACTTTAATCGGAACTGCATTTTAGTTTTTGAATAAAGAACACTTAAAAAATTTAGATGCAAATTATTTTGCATTATTCATGTTCTAAGTGTCCTTGTAGATTTAAACACTTCTGAGGCCACCTTGATTCAAGTAATTACCTAGGCCCTCACTGCTCCGTCATGAATAAGGTATTTTGTACAAGTAAAGTATGCACCCGATGAGCTTTTAAAGTGGCTTTACACTGAACTTGTGTATTGCTTCTTGTGCATGAGTGATCCGAACATGCGTCGCAATCTGTCTCAGGTGGGAAATCCTGGCTGAGCATCCATGGGTGACGGAATGAAGCCGGAGAGTCTCAGCACACACTCTTTCTTTGTCTCTTAAGAATCTCAAAGTGATTCTCCTTGATTCTCCTGGCTTGTGTGAGAATCTAAGAACGTAAAAGATTCTGGCAGGGCCAAAAAAGGAAGCAATTTTTGCTTAACTCTTCCATCACCACAAGCTCTTTCAAGATGTCCATTTTATGGGCCACCTCAGATCAATCACTTAAGGCTTCCACATAAGATAATATGTCTCTCCATTTTTATGTATCACAGTACATCTGTCTCCCCATCTGTCAGCCCTTGCCCCCCTCAGATATCAGAGCTAAGTACCACCTGAATGGTATTTTTTCACACAATGGAACTGACTCCAAACTCCAAAGAAACTCCAGGCAGCTTACATTGAAAAACAAACTGTCTTAGTAGCATAAATCTTAAAACATATCCATGAAAGTGGGTTTCAAAGGGTTAAATGTAATTGGCCGGGACTTGTAGTTGGCGTTTGTTACAAAGTGCCCATGCTTTTCGTTTCCAACTCCATTGCTTTGAAGAATTATAGGAATTTTATGATGTGCTATTGGAGTTATACTGGCAGAGATTACAGAAAAGGGGTTAAAGTTGGTTTATGGTAGAAAAAATTATGCAGAAACCAATAAAAATAAACACACTCAAGTAGACTAAACTTGCTGGGCTTTTAGTTTTAGTTTAACAAAGGAAGTTTAGATGAAAGTAAATGTTGCAGCTTTTAGAAAATTAGTTGACACTCATACTTGATCATCTTTACTACACAGCGGTATAATTAATATTTAAACATTCTAATAATGCAGCTTGCTTTGCATGCACTTTTCAGCCTCACAACAGTATATTTTATCTGGAATTGTGCTAGCATTTTCTTGGGTACTGCCCATTTTTATATGGTTAAATTTAAAATAAAATACTGCTTTCTCTCTTATAGCCAGGAAAACATCAATAGGGCAGTGAACAGGTTTCATACATCTACCAGACAGTTTATTATTAAAACCAATATTTATCTGAGGGAATAGATAATATATAAGGTTTTTGCTTCATTGTCCCAGTGATAATTACAAAACACCCAGTGTAGGTTGAGTTTGAAAGTAGTATCTGGATGATGTCCATTTCACCTCCTGCTATCTCTATTGAGTAAGAGAACTTTTAATATTTAGATGCAGCATAAATTAGTAGTTGACCCACTGGCGTATGAAAGACTGCACCTCTGACATTTGTTCATTCACAAGACAATTTAATAATGATGGCAAGAAAAAGAAATGTGTTTTTAAAATGTATGAAGTGTTTACATGAGCATTGTCTGGATTAAGATTTCTGCATGCCTAGCAACTTACTAAAACAAAACTAAATTTAAAAAAAAAAGCTGGAGAAATGAGCTAAATTGAAAAAGATAGAGCAAGTTTATTTATATATGAGAACTTTCATCCCATTCAAGTCTCAGGACTGTAGGTGGTAGGGAAAAAGTTGTTTCAGGTGCTGTTCTCAGTTTAAGCCCTTTGAAGAATGCAAGGTGTCCGTTATTTTTGATCTTATAATTTGAATCATGAGAAACATCATTTCCCATCCTAACTTGAGCCATCTTTCACTGCAGCCTAATTTGCATGTATATGTTTACCCTTCATGCTTTATAAGTGAGTAGGTAGGCTAAACTGAAAATATATTTTCAGGCTCTGCCCATGCTAACCCCTTGAAGCTCAATTCACCATGTGCACTTCCCTGTGGGTGTCATACCATTTGGTTACAGATAAGGACATCCTAGATCACTGCCTATCTCAACATCAGTACTTACTGAAATTCTATCACCTAGCATCTCACATTCCTTAGCTGGAGAGGCAGTCTGTACAAATGAAATCAAGTAAAAAATGAGGGATGTCATAACAGTTATCTTTATTTGAAGGGCTATCACATCAGAGAGGAATTAGCCTAGTAGAGCTGGGGTCCAGAACCATGAGTAATGGGTGCAAATTACAAAGAGACAAGTTAGCCTTGAAGGAAGGGAAAACTTCCTAAGAATATGTAAAAGTAGAAGAAACCACCTAAAGATGCATTCAAGTGAAAGCCAAGGGATGCTCATTGGGAAGGATGTCTAGGGGATTCTTTTTCAGGTATGGGTTGAACTAGACGATCACTGAGATCCTTTACAATTCTAAAGTTAGATGGTTCTGTGAAAGAACATTTCACACTTGGACAGTGGCTTAGAGTCAAAAAGAAAATATTGGTAATAGAATAAAGAGCAAATATTTAAAAAGTAAAACATAAAATACCTTCCAGGTGAGGGGTAAAAACTTGTTAGAGTCCCAATAAACAAGTATACAGAGACAGGTATACACAAGTTTTCTCTCTTTTTTCCTCTCAGGTGAAAAAGAAATGAAACATCTCAGCTTCTTAGATATAATCATTTCCATTTCACATGTTCACAAACTGCCAGATAGTTTGGTGCCCTTGCACTTTTTTTCTTTAGAAAGTTGCGTACACCTGTCCCATAACTGATTAAAAGAAAGTGAAGTTTTAAGCAGTCTTTTATTGAAGTAGAAAAGAAGAGAAACATTAAGCCCCAAACTGCTCTATCACTTGTGCCTTTACAAGGTACCTAAAATAAACAAAATTGAAAACATTTTTCACAAGCTTATCTACAGAGGATTTTTTTTTTCTCAAAAAAGAAATGGCCTGCTAACAGAGTAGAATCCAGAGGTGTTTGCTAGAAGCAGTTTAGTACAGTGGGTAGAGAGTTTGGTTTTAAATTAAGACCAGGATTCAAGGCCTTCTTCTAACACATTACTGATTTTGAGACCCTGGAAAAGACTTAACCTCTCAGTGTCCCTAGGCACCTATCCCTATCTCGGACTATAAGTTGTGGAGGTGTGAAACTGTATTGGGGGAGAGGTCTCACCTGTCTTCTACCCAATAAAATCACAAGTTTATTCTATATCTCCTTTTTTCCCCAAAATACTTAAGTATGACAAAGGCGAGGTAACCAAGAAAGTACTTTTTTAATGGAAACTATGTATATGTGTACATACATACATACCCACACATATAATTATCAAAACCTCATTTCAATGTCTGCTTCATGCTTACAATAGGAGGAAAAACAACAGCCCCAAAGATTCTGGAACTTAATTAAATTCATCCTTATTTTATTGATTCAAAAACTTCTATGAGAAATTCTTTTTTTGCCCACACATATGGATTCAGGGGTCCACCTTGCTCTACAGGTGGCAGCTATGTACTAACCATCTTAGTAAGTGTAAGAGACTGCCAAAGATGTCTATCAATCAAAAGCTATAGATGAGCCCACTGTGGTGAAATCTGAGAAGGTTTATAACAAGTAGGTAATAGTTTCAGGCCTCTTTGAGAGAGAACATAAACTAAAACTTCATGCTGGGACAGAACATGGCAGGACATAGGAGGCCAAGAGGGGAAAAAACCTTACTCTGTTTCTACAAAGGACCTCCCACACTTTAAAAATGCCATTTGGTCACTGTTAGATGGTTGGTGGTTTCTCCAGGCCCTTCATTTTTAAAGTGCAATTTGTAAGTGCTTCCTTTCATTTTGATGAATATTCAAATATGTTCATCCATAACATACCCTCTTTAGTGTTGATTCTTAGGAAAACTTGTGTTCATTAAGTTTCTCTGTGCCTTTTCAATGAGACGTTTAAATCTTTTCTTTTTCGCCAAACAAGGCAGTTGTAATTTCATGTTCTTCAAATGCAGGTTCAGGGTAGTGAAGGCACAAATTAGATTCTTAATTTAAAATTCACCAATTTTGTGAAGTGAGACCAAAAAAACCCAAGCCTTCAGTGAAGTCTTTAAGCCTCAGACTAAGATAAGGATTCAAAACAGTGTTGTTTTGTTTGGTTTTTCTCACAGGAAAGTATTGCCCATGAATACACACAGTCTCAGGCATATTATCAGAGTCAGAATGACTGTGACTTGGTATAGCTTTTAGTCTCTATCATGAATAGCTGTTCTCTTAAAGATTAATAAAATTCATTTCTAACCAGTGATTAAAAAGTTGGGATTATTGAAATAGACCTCTCTTGACAGAGAATTTCTTTTATCTTCATGTAGATTAGGTAATTTAAGTAATAAGGATTTTATTTGAGAGTAGGATGTTTGCAAAAGGTTTTGATTTTCTTGCATGGAAACCTGGTCAAGGGATTAACCTGCAAAGAGAAAAATGGGAGCATTTTCCTGTCACGTGGCAGCTGTCATTTGTGGAGCAGGGAATCCAGGGATTGTTTTTGAGGTGGAATTTCAATCCTGATTGGTTGGGATAAGTGTTACTAAAATGAAGGTGAAGAAGAGTTCGTGTCATTAACATTCTTCAATTTTGGAACACATCGGGAGGTAGATAAGGTGGTAGCATAGTCTATCCACCTCCCTGGCCATAGGAGGACCAAGCCTGGAATGTCTGAAATGTGTTTCTATTTTTGTCACACCTATGTGTGGCCATCCATCTGGTCTTAATCAATCAGTCTCATCCCGGAGCTTTGCTGTTCTCCCAGCTGAAATAATACACTTCTTCATCAGCTCTCAGTCTCAAGGAGGGTCACTGCTCACAATTCCCCAGACTGGGCATATTAACAAGGCTTAAATATTTGTAAACATAGGTAAACCTGGTAGGAAGACTTAGGGAAAAAGAAGCATTTTGAAATATGAATCTTTTATGAGTAAACTACTTTGATATGTGTCTATATACATATGCTTAAAAATATTATTTAGGAAAACTGACTGAAGCACTAGTGGTAGCTTTATATGTAGGTTAAAAAAAATTAGGAGTGACTTAGAAAGCTGAAGGAACCAATATTCCACCTCCTAGGAAGTACCTGTGTGATGCTAAAAAAGCAAAAGTTCTTTTTTTATTGTTGTTCAAGCCATGATTGAGTAATGTGCATATGTGTTTGTGTTCATACATGCACGTTTATGTACATGTGTGTAAGTGCATATATGCTAAGCTCTATGGTACAAATGAAATGCATCAGCAAAGAAGCAAGTATTTCCATGGACAGCCTTGACTTTACAACTGAAACAGTATTAGTCTCATCACTCTTTTCAAGGAGAAATGACAATGTTCTAGCCCATTGCTATTCTTATCAGCCCCCATTCCACATACCATTTCCCTGATATTGCTTATTTCCACATTCTGTTACCTATCCATGCTCTCCTGATTCATCAACCCACTTGAAAAACCCTCACTTTATTCCCCAACTACCTGGATTATTATATGCCCTCAGCAAGGCCAAGGTCACCTTCCATCTGAACAGTTCCTTCCAGTCCCACAGAGCATTCTGTCCATATTAGCATACTTTACAAATGGATAGCCTGTTTACAGATTAAATGCAATGTGCCAAAGAAAGAGCTACTCATCTCCTCTATGTAGTTTCTTAGCTCAATGGGAAGTGCCTCCTTCCTTATCACTGATGGAAGAAAGAAACTTCAACTCAGTTTTGATCCATCATCTTCTTTTGCTCCACACATCTAGTCTTTTGCCAACTCTTGCCACTTTTTCTTTGCCAACATGCCCTAAATCTATCCCTTCCTTTTCATTCCTCCAGCTAGTGACTTAATCCAGGTTTTGGCTATCTCCCACTTGGATTCTTGTAGCCCTCCCAGTTCTAGTACTGCCCCACCCAGCCTCTAGTTGATGTAATGCAATTGCTGAAGTTTTCTGTCCATTGTTTTTACCAAGCTCCCCACTTCCTCAGGACTTTCAGGTGGCTTTTTCTTACACTCAGGATCAGCTACCAGATCCTCAGCCTCTAACTTAAATCTCCCTACGAGGCTGGCCTAGATTATTTTCATTTGTCTCCTACTCTTTCTAAACCCACTCCACTGTGATTCTTGGAGGCTAATTTACACAACATTCCTTTTTCCAGGTTTGTCATGAAAGACTTCTTCCAGGCCCTTTTCCATCACATTTACTATCTAATTAGTCTTTGAGCAGAACCTGAAATCCCATCTCTTCCAGGAAGCCTTCCTTGATTGAATCATGAACTCCCACATCTACACATTATTTCCAAATCTTCCTTTCATTCTTTTCACCACAGAAAATACCTTTTCTGTGCATTATGAGGCATCACTAAATGAATGTGCTTTATTATTCACTTTTCATTTATTTCTTGTATACTTTATGTAGTCCTATCGGTGGTGTTTGTCTTAGAAGTAAAGGCTATATTTGTTTAGTTTGCTTGATGAAAAAAAGCTAGCGTATTATTCCACACAGATAAGCACTTAGTGTTTTATTCAACTCAGCAAACATTACTAAGCTCCTACTATGTTCAAAGTGTGGTGTGAGGTGCTAAAGCTACAAAGTTGAAAAAAAAATGACAGTTCTTAACAAGCTTACAGTTTAATGACTGGGGCAGTGGGGATGGGAGGAGGATATATATATGCTAGAGATGATCCGGGGCAAAGGACAATTCAAAATACTCTCAGGAAGTGTGAGGAGAGAGAGAGAGAGATCACTTTCAGCTGGAAAGAAATCAAGATGGTAGGGGTAATGATGGTGATGATAAACTCAAGCTAAATCATGCACTTTGTTGGGTGACTGTCAGTTGTAAAGATACTTTTCCAGAGATTTTTGCTCATTTTTTCTGTTCTTAAACTAGTTTTCTTCTATAGTATAGTTACAAATTGGGTGTAAGAGAAAAAAATCTTATAATATGAATAGGATTTATTTTTCAGAAAATAAGGGAATAGTGAGTAGTTTAAGATGTGCTACATAAATTGACCATTAGGAGATAAAGAAAATAAAAGCTCGTTTTGGTTAATAATTTGCATGTAAGTGGATAACTTTTTCATGCTATTAAAATATCCCTAAGATTAGACACTGAAAATGCAAATAATTTACATCTATCTTGTAGACAGGACAGAATTTGTCTGAAAAAAAATTTAAATCAATGTAATTTCAAGGGAGTATTGAAAACTGGGGTACATTTACATCGCTATAATGACATTTATTAATTTCAGAAGATTCTTTTGAAGTATTCATGTAGATGACCTCTCCATTCATCAGGTGTTGCTTGCAGAGAAGCCACTGGGCATACCTCACAACCTAGGAGGTAGCTTACAAGTGGGAGATTTCTTTTCAGCAAGCCACACCATTACTTTTCTCTAACAGCTTATGCAAAAGTTTTGTGGGGGAGGGAAAAGCCCCAGCAAAAAAAAAAAAAAAAGAGGAGTGTGCATAACAATAACTACCTCTGTCCCCTCAGTTTTTGTTCTTTTCATGTCATGGAACTTTTTAGCTGCGCTGCCTGGGTAACTGCTCTGGAAGGTTGGAATATCTCTTGTTGAAGGAGGTTTGTGATTGAGGGCCCTCTGACACAACCTTTTGTTGCATTGAGGTGTTTGATCCTCTTTCCCTTTCTTCTAAAACCAATCCCATCCCTTTAAAAAATGGATAACCAGCACTTCTTTTACTTATTGTCAGCTTTTGGAAAGTTGCTGTGGGGGTTTGTAGAAGTTTAACTAGTTAACCCTTTGCATACCGATATGCTTTTGATAAATGTCTTTTTCCTCCTTTAAAAAAAAATGTGGTGGATTTTAAAAGCTACTCCAGGTACATAAATCTTTTACCCATACCACAACAAGTAAGACACAGCACTGGGGATATGAAAGTAAGTGTTTACTTTTAAGTGTCTTGAATCTGCAGGATGATTCATAATTTATAATAGTGGGTGTCCTTATTTTTTTCCCCCAGAACTTGTGAAAAGTATCAGTCTCCCATTTGTTCAGTTGGTTGTGATATACTCATTTTCTTTCTCCAGAAGAGCAACCCTTGGTAATAAGTAAATGCAAAGGGTTACACTTCAGAACTGGGTGGTGTAATCTTCGGGTAACAAAGAAGAGCTTCTTAGGATGAAAATTGCAATGGTCTTCTCCGTAAGAGCCTAGTGATTAAATGCTGGAATATTTTTCCCCAAAAAAGAAGGGACACAACCCAGGCTATAGGAAAGAAAAGCAGCTTAAATGGATTATTTAACAAAAAGCAACTTATGGCTCCTAGATAGTGACCTACATTCCTCACACAATGATGATGTTTTACGGTGGTGATAGGGTTAATAACCTAACATCATTCATGTAGTGTTTTTTGAAAATTGAATTTTACTGCTACAAAGTAAATGTAACAGCCCTCTGGAGACAATATTACAGGCACTTTATTGTTTGCTAAGCTGATGTCATCTTTCTACAGACTGACTTTAAAACAAAGGCAGAACATTTATTACAAATATCACTGTGTGAAAGGAAATCTACTGAAATATTGTTTAGAAGGTGAGCTGATAAAAAAAAGTATTAATACTTGGCTTTGATCATCTTACACTGTAAAGCTATGACTCCAAAATGCTTCTCATGTGATCTCTATTCAAAGCAAAGTCTGATCCTGGAAGTTCCCATACGCTTCCTTCTTAACATTATGTGCTCTCAAACTGGATATTAGCTTAAGTTCAGTGCATGATTCCAATTATTCTCAGCTCCCTAAAGTTCTTTAAACTTAACAAAGTTGATGAAATTTTGAGGGACGCTTCTAAATTGTATTTCTTGGTATAGAAATTGGTATTTCTTTGTATAGAATATAAAAAGCATGTGGAATTGGTGATTGTTGTGTAGGTTCTCTGATAAACTCCCTTAGTTCACCTATAAGTGGTGACTTTGAAAGTTGGTGATTAAAATGAGCCATTTTAAAACATCACTGAGCAAGGGATCCTGGATCACAGATTCCTTGCTATTCAGAGACTTTGGTTTCTGTATCAGATGCACGTGTAATATAGCGTGAAGTTGTTTATGGACCACAGAGAAGCTTTTTCGAGCTTCATTTCCACACTGTAGCCCTTGAAAATGTATCCAATGAGCAAACACATCTGATTCGTCCTTTACAAGACGCAAGTAATTTGTTTGTAAATCAGTTACCTTTCTAGAAAAGTTAAATGGAGGCAGGGGGAGATTTTTTAAAAAATAATTTTCCACTTAGCCAAAGAGCAAATTAATGTTCATTCTGAAGCAATAATAATAATGAAGAAATATAATTTGGCTTGCTGCACTTTCAAAACAGCTAGTGAAGGTATGACATACAAATAAAAAAAGAAAGATAATAGATTAATGGTGTTCTGAGGAAAAAAATTATTAGTAGTTCTGCATTTGTCTCTGAAGGCTGGTTGAAAGAAAAACATGAGTCAAGGAAATGAAGTTAGAAAGAGGTATGATATGACTTCAGTAGTTCCATTAGGAATGTCCCCTTTGGAGTGTGAATGCACTTTTAAGTTGAAGACTATTGGTGATAACAGCAGAAATTAGACTTTCAACTTCTTGTTAAGTATTCAATACTGACTGATAGCATTTGTATCAATCAATATAATATTTGCTGATCAGTACTGCACTAAAGTCACTGTGAGGGATTTTTAAAAAGTACAAGACATAGCCCTGTCTTTAAATTTTTTACAATTCTGCCACTGTGATTAAGCCAAAAACTGTACTATAACTATTCCTGTTTGAGGTACTCACTAAAAAATCTTTAGCTTGCCAGCAGTTATTACAGGATACTTACCTAGGTGTCTTATGGGCATGTTTCCAAAGCAAAAATATATCATAGGGATAGGAACTAAATCTGTGACTTAATTGCTTTAAGGAACTCTCAGATGAAGAAACTCCTTCTACCGAAGCAGTTCTGTTCCTTCTCGGCTACTTAGAATCTTGGGGGATTTTTCTAGAAACTGAGATGAATGACTTGCCCAGGGTCATACAGCTAATAGATGTCAGGGGTGGGATTTGAACCTTTATCTTAGGACTCCAAGGCCAGCTCTCTATGCACTTCTACGCTATCGGCCTCTCACTTGAGAGATATCCTAGATAGCCTAGCAGAGAAATTTTGAATTTTCTTGTTAAGTGAATTTGTCTGCCACAATAAGTATGTCCCAAGTAGTAACTGCAAGCAAAAAGAGAATTCAGATTGTCCTAAGCAAGAGTCAGTGGCCTATACTAACTCATCTGAAGTTCAGCAGCATAAATCAGTTCCTGCCCTCATGCTTCCCAACTTTGTCACATTTACAATGTGTTTCCATCTGAGAGTCAGCACGTTCACATACAGACACTTCTCTGGAGCAAGGCCATTCACACACTCTACTCTCCATCCCACATGAAAGGTCAAGGGTACTTTGCTTTAAAAAAAAAGTGTAATCTCTGAAATTTAATCCCAGCCAGACAAATTCAATTTATGCATAGAGGGTTCGTTTTTGTTCAAAATCTCAAAACACTGGTTTTAAAATAACTAAAATTCCTTATAGTTTGTGGCAAGCTCAGAAAAAAGGTTAGACACTACCAATATTTTTTTTTTTGCTGTTGTTGCAGCATTTCTGCCTTGTAAAGAAAGTAACTTTCAAATATCAAGTCCAAACTGCATATCACTTTTCAATGTGACAACTGGGACTGCTTCAGCTTGTATGAGGCCTGATTCCCTCACCTTCCCTGATTAGAAGCAACTTTTGTCCACAGCTCTGGGCTTCTTTTCCTTTTGATGTCTTTCCTCTCCTTTTTCTCCTGGAAGGCCTCTTTGCTTTGCATCAGTCACTAGTGGAACAGATTCAATTCACTTCAACTAACATTTATTAAGTGGTCAATATCTGCTAACTACTAGGTACTCTCTTTTTCCATTTCCAGACTTCTCTCTCCCCATCTCTAAACTAACCCTTTTTGAAGTGTTTCTTACCTATAGGGTAATGTTCTCTCTCTCTCTCTCTCTCTCTCTCTCTCTCTCTCTCTCTCTCTCTCTCTCTCTCTCTCTCTCTCTCTCTCT
>NW_027187323.1:8393538-8411810 GCF_028583685.1 Petaurus breviceps papuanus
TCTCTCTCTCTCTCTCTCTCTCTCTCTCTCTCTCTCTCTCTCTCTCTGTCCCTGTCTCTCTCTGTCTCTCTCTGTCCCTGTCTCTCTCTGTCTCTCTCTGTCTCTGTCTCTCTCTCTCTGTCTCTCTCTGTCTCTGTCTCTCTCTCCCCCCCTCTCCTTTCTCATCACTCTACCTATTTCTTCCCCAATCCCATCACTTACATCTGCTGTCCTTATCAATGTCTGTGTAAAATGGCAATGTACTTGACATAATTTCATTTGTTTGTTAAGTACCCAACCGACATATTGTCTTGACTTTGGCTTTGTAAGAAAAGAAACCAAGTAAGAGTAAGCTCTAGGAAAATGGTTCTTCTCTGACCAATCAGGCAATCTAAAATGGAGATTGAAAATTAGTGATAATCAAAGGGATTTGGTTCTGGTTAACAAGCTATAAACCTTGTATATTTTTCTTCCTGAGTTTCTTAGAGTGTTTACCCTTACTGTGAAATATATATGGACAGATGGATGGATGAGCAAATGGATGGATGGATGAGTGAACTAATAGATAAATAGTTACTCTTGCTAATTCCCATAATTTAAACAAAACAGCAAAACTATCTTCTCCATTCCTTTCTGTTAACTGTGCTATTCTTTTTCTAGCCCATTTTGAAGTCACACATGCTTTATGCAGCTCAGAAAGAAGTAGGGATACGTACATTTAATAGTAATACTTACCTTCCTTAAGTGGAAAAATGCTGAAACCACCTGCCAGGTTATACAATTCACATTTTTTATTATTTTAGTTTTACTATAATTCAAAGACTAGGTTTTTTGTTTTTTTTAACAATGGATATAATCACACATCTGAACATAAGAATTAGTTTTATGCAGTTCCATAGAAAACCAAAATCTTGAGGAACACTTTCAAAACAACCAGAGAAAAATAAACCATTCCTTATGTCAGTCTTGTTAGAGAGGGATTAAGAAACTGGCAATTATTTTGGCGACCTTAATTGTTGCTCTGCAGGAAAATATGTAATTAGAGCACGTTCCCAGGCCTGCACACCTGCAGCACATCCTACAGTATAATGTCAGCTTTCAGTGCTTGCTGGTGCCAGGTTCTATCACAACTAGTCACAGTGATGCTCTGAGAACATTTCGGACTCATGTAATGTGGCTTCTGTGTATGAAAGAAGCAGGCATTTACACTGCCATACAATGGAGTGCATTACTGCAACACTGGTTTCATTATTTTCTGACGCCTACCTTCAGGACTGCTCTGGTTTACTCAGTTTGAGGTTTTATTGTTACGGTATAATAGTCCTGTACATTTCTGAAATTCCCTTATTATTCAGCTTATTAATACAGTACTGACTTGATTATCAGGCTGCAGTTGTGAAGAGGAAGATTCAGTGTGTTAGCAGAGTCAGAAGCTGGGTAAATTCTTGGTATAATGAGAACAATTGTTTAACATGTTGTGTATGGGTTATAGTGGGTCTCTATATGCTCACATATTAGGGTGCACTGTATAGAATGCATACTTGGGGAAAGATTCATTATGTATATCAGAAAGATGCTTTAGTCAATTTGAAAATGGGGGACAAGTGGATGTTCTTGTGTTGCCTGATCTCTTCTTTTCCTTCTGGAGAAGCTTTTATTTAAAAAAGAAAACGAAAAAAGAAAGGGGAAAAAACCCACCGGTTAGAAAAAAAAAACTAGTTAAAATGGAGAAATAGCTTGTAAATGCCTTTTTTTCGAGTTAGATCCAGTAATCTGGCATGCTGATAGTTAACAGACTTTCCCCCCCTAAGGGAGATACACTGTATTTTGCTATCTGACATGTTGTCATATATAAAGAAATCAATTGGTAATTAAATGATGCACCTTGTGAAGATGACAAAAGGCATTTGGTTGCGAAAAGAGAACTGGGTTTTGAGGGGTTTGTAATGAAGGCCTAATGACTATTCATAAGAGATTTTCAGTCCGTTGATCCACTTGACTGGAAAGTTCTGCCCTGGAGAGTTGGTGCTGTCAGTTTCTCTCACCTCAGAAAGCCGCCGCGATCGACGGTGTAGAGGATGAGCGAGAAATTATCTAGTTGTTGCTTCAGGCCTGTCTTGGGTCACATGCAGAAGGCACACATCTGGCTTCCTGTAGGTGCCACCTCAGGACATAAACTTTGACTAATTTTTAAAGTATAAATATGTAAGAGTGACACTGAATAAGTTACCTTTTATTCATATTTTCTTCTTATTCCCAAACACATCCAAGTTGTTTAGTGAAACTACCAATGGATTTGTTGCTTTTCTTGTTTTGGCCAGCACTGTTGGCTAGTGCCATGCCAAGGCTCCAATTGTTTTCACAAATTTCTCTTCCTACTTGACCATCTTTTTAGGAATAAAACTAAAGTCACTCCATAGGATGATCAACTGACTCTTCTATGAAGGTATTTGTCAAGTTCCTACAATGTATCAGACACTAATATACAGTAGAATACTATATACTTCAGGTGTGTGGGGGGGGTTTAAGATTAATTTTGTGGAGGTGATGAGTACCATCCTTCTTATACCTGTCTCAAAGTCATTCTTTGTGAAAAGGCTAACTAAACTTGGGAGGTATTAGAGAAAGGTATATTACTTCATATGCACACTCTAATTTCATCTTTTATGACAAAAAACAAATGAATACTTAGGGTTTGGGTTCTCTTTTCTAAGGGTTGGGAGCAAGGCTTAAACAAGTCTTCTCCCCTGGTCTTAATTTTAGAAAACGTGCCTAGAATTATAGAACATGATTGATCAAAAGTAACTAAAACTGAAACAAATCAAAGTATGGGTCAAAGGATGATGAGATGGTGGCCTAAAAGAGACACTAGGAACCATCTAGTTCTTTCATTTTACAGATGAGAAAATAGAATCAGAGAGTTTAGTTGATTTGCCCAAAGTTATACAGTAGTAAGCAATTTGATGTTAAAACCCATATCTCTCAACTCCCCACTTTCTACTATACCGTTTATAGCAGTCTATGAATGACACGGAATCTACTTGTATCTCTTATTTTTTCCAATTGCCAAAAGCCAGATTAACCAAGGAAAAGATCATCTGAAAGTATGGTACAATGGAAAGGTCATTGACTGTGGAGTCAGGGATTCTGAGTTTAAATTCTACTTTTCTCACTTCTTTGTATGACCTTGGGCAATTCATTTAATGTCTTTGAGCCTCAGTTTCCTTATCTGTCACATGATGAAGATCAGACCAAATGGTTTCTAAGGTTCCTTCCAGCTCCAAATCCAATATCCCATGATCCTCGGAGCCAAGTTGTTACCAGTGCAATTGTTTGCCCAGGAGAAATCTAGTCTGAAGGTGGTGGCCAATGATCTTTACACATATTTGCTCTTGAAAAGTGATCCTCTGTGTTATCTTATCAAGTGGTTCACCTAATCAAAGGTAAACATATTTATCACCTCATTAAAGCTTGTTTTATGACCACTTCAAAACAGTGTTTGGAGTGGGGAAAAAGCTGTCAAAGTCATTGTTTGAGACATCTGCAATCTAAGACTATATGGGAAAATTCAGAGGTTTCAATCTGTCAATAATGGAGCAGAAAATAAGCATATTTGAGAAGGCTTCACTGGTACTTCCTACTTATGTATTGCGGTTTGCTAAATTTTCACTGATGTCTTTGCCAGACCTGACAAGGTGGACCAAATGAATGGATAGATGCCAAAAAAACAATTATGTTTATTAATGTACATTGATTGCTTGTTTAGGTTATTAAGCAAATTAAAAAATACATTAGTATTTTAACCTTTTTATAGCAAGGCTAATGACTACTTGTAATAAAGTATCTAGTAAGAGAACATTCTATAATATCTATAAGGCCCAGCTATGCTATCAAATTAGTCAACTGATTAAAATGATTATAGGAAAGGATATTTTCTTCTCTAAACAAGATCATATGTTATATTTAAGTACATAAAGACATTGACTTGATTATTTAATTCTTGTAGTGTAGGCTATCCAACTAAATAGAGAATTCTATATCCATTTAACTTCAACAGAAACAAATTATCAGTCAGTCAAAAGGCATTTATTAAATACTTAATATGTGTAAGTCACTGTGCAAAGAGCTAGGGTTACAAAGAAAAAACAAAAACAATCCCTTTCTTCAAGGAGCTTACATAATGAATTATTCCAATAGTTCCATTAACTCTAGTTGCAAATGTTTTGGTGGAATTACAAATGTGCAAACAAGACATTATCATAAAAAACATACTTTAAGGATAAGTAGATTGAGTGCTAAATTTCAAACCAGAAATCATATTACCTCAAAAAATTGTATTATGGGGGTGTCACCAATTGATAAATAAAGGCAATTAACACTATTAATTTCATTTTTGCATGGTCTGAGTAACAACCCTTTTTTATTTTTCTAGAAACTTTCATCTTTTTCCAACTAATAGTTTTACCTCCTACATAAAATGCATTTATTTTTTCTATACTCTCTGACATGAACTTCAGCTGAATTGACTAACACATTTTTCCCCTTTTTCCTCACCCCATTTCCTTTAAGTCACTGATCTGAAATACCATAATATTTACTAGTAACGGTATATACACTATTAGCTTTTCTCTTGTAACTTATTTGGTTTCCCCTTTGAATATAGAACATAGAGATACTCAGAAGGGCTTTTCTCCAAACTGTTCACCATGGAATTTGAATGCAACATTGGGCTTTTCATTCTGAAAACGTAGGCAGAGAGTGTTGATGTCAAATAATGTGTATGATTAAAAAAAATCAATTCTAAATTCACAAAATTCCCATATTATGTTTTCATACTGCTCTTCCAGAAACTGTACCAACACAATACCCCTATAAACCTATCTGGGTCCTGCCAAGTCCTATTGGAACTAATGGGGCCTGACAGTTCTTCAGTTAAAAATTATACATGAGGGTCACTTTCCCTTAAATTATCTATTGTATGCCAGCTGTTCACAACTGCAATGGCTTCACTTTCTTTCCATTGCCAGAAATGTCTAGCTGTCTCAACATCTTTGTGAATGGCAAAATGGCACACCTCATCTTCAACCTTGATGGAAATCACCATTAGGGCAGAATTTTCTATTTCCATTATTTCTTTGGTTCTAGAAAATGTTTATATTGTTCATTTTGCTCATTTCATGTCAAAACCCTTGAGATATATCATAATTTCTCATTTGCTGCACAACTTTATTCTATTTTTATGCTTTTGAATGACACAGCTTTAAGTGCCCATGAGTAGCATTTCCGTGCTGTGAGCACTATCAGAGGCAACCTCAGATAGATAAAGCTCCTTGTCCTTTTTGTTGGGGAGAGGCAAAAGGGTCATCATCAAGGGCCTTTTTACCCCACCTTGTCTATTAAAACTATAACCAATAGAGCCTTCAAAAAAGACAGGGAGGAGAGAGAGAGAGAGAGAAAGACAGACAGACAGACAGAGAGAGAGAGAGAGAGAGAGAGAGAGAGAGAGAGAGAGAGAGAGAATTCACCAGGGTCCTATTTTAGAATCAAAGTTTCCTTCTCAAATGTTTCTCATTAGTACACAGTGGTCATCTTCAGATCACAATTAGAAATCAGGACTGGCTTTTTCTTTTTTATTCATAATGTACCAAAATGAAGTTTCCTATGCAAAGCTTTCCAACTTATCTTACCTTAAAAGTGGCTGATATTTTAGTAAGCCTATTCTTAGTGAATAGCATAACATGACTATATTAAAGGTTTTTTTAATACACCACCTTTTCTCCTTTTCATAAAAACAGGGGTGGTAGATGTCAGAGGGAGGGGAGATGAAGGGGTTCTTTAAATCATAAGTAAGTATGATGATAGTGGCCTTATGGGAAACTTAATGACAATACTGGCTCTTTAGATGCTGATTTTGAGAATTAATCTAACTGATGCCTTGTGCTTTCCAAAGATCCTAGCAATTAAGGAACAAACAGCATACAACTAGTTGTAGAAAAATGTGATCTTACTCTGTCTTGGTGGTTGTCATTCATTTATTTTAAAAACAAAAACCTGTTGGAAGATCTACAGACCACAGCAGCTGGGCAAGGTCATATTTTGGTGGTGGCTCCATGTTTCTCTCTTTCCTATTATAGGCTCTTTTAGGATCTGTGTGCATTAATATTCAACGGTTCTGTTTTCTTTCAGAAGGACTTGTAACAGTTTGCAATTGTTGCGGTACTGAGTGGGTGGATAGAAGCTCGGGCCGCAGCCTTGTCCAGTTGTAGATAGAATAAAACTGACAATGATGCAATGGAGTTGGCATCTAGACAACTCTGTGGGATGAATGGGGCTGCACTAGCAGTCCCTCCGGTGGTGGTAGGCCCTGTAATAGCTAGCGTAGGAAGGGTGGTGAAAATTGATATGCACTATTACTACATGTATAAAACTTAACACTGGGGCCATTGCACAGGTGGGGGGTTCCTGTTTATTGATTTTTATTACTTTGTTAGAACATACGGCTAATGCTTTTATACTCCAGGAGCTCTGGGAGTGCTCACCTTAGGTAATAAACCTTTCTGTACTTTGCAATAGCTCACAATTTACATGTGGCTTTACATTGTGCTGTGCAAAGATGTGTGTCGCTCTTCTAGATGGCTTTAGTAGTGCTATTAAAAGGAAAAGAAAATAAATATAACACATTGTGAATTTTAAAAAACCTGTCCATTCCTGCTATGAAAATGGTTTCATTCTAATTACTCATATTTCCAAGAAAATTAGTCACACAAACTTATGTTATGTGTTGTCTCAGAGGTTGAAAGCAAATTAGGTTTCCAATAAGACAGTACATCAAACAAAGTAGCACGTTCTTGATGCAGATGATTTTTTTTTTAGAATTATAGTTGGACATTTTTGGCAGACAGATTGTCTTTTGCTCTATCAAAATGACAGTTTCTTTTGTAACTGCTACATTCATAATTAGAAGGAGAGAAGCAATCTGCCCAATTTAATATACTAAAGAAGTTTAGTGTCTTGTGCTAGTAATTTCATTATTTTAAAATTTGAATTAATTGTCTTAAAATAATATAGTGAGAAGTTTAACTAGTGGAATATGAAGTTAGGTCTCTTTTATTTTCTCTTTTTTAAAATAATCAGTGTTCTTAGTTATATACTTTAGACAAGATTAGAAAATTATTTCTTTTTGTGTCAGGTGCCCTATTCTAAGATTCAGAGCAGGAATGTGAATATTCATCCTTGGAACAGAGCAGAGAGAAGTTGTGGGGAAACCCTGGGAACAAGGTCATTTTAAACAAAAAAGTTCTTCAAGTTTCCCATGCTGATGAGCCTGGCTGAGCTTAATTAAAGTCAACGGATGACCAAAAAAAAAAAGTTAAAAAGAAAAATACCCCACCCCTTTTCAATGCTCTCTTCTGAGCCTCCATTCACATTCCATACCTTAGCTCTCTTCATCTTTTAAGCTCTTTAACATATCAAGAGTAATATTTCCTAACCCCCCCAGAAGCAGTGATGTTTGTAGTGTGGAATCATTCCTACTCATTCTACTGCCTGAACCACCCTTCAGGGATGTGGCCTCACCCGAACTCACTACCACAGCAATAACAAAACTAGTATCATATTCAGGATGAAATCATCATAGCAGATTGACCTTGATCTGAACATGACATCTTGCTTTAGCAGCCCTCCTAGACATAGCCCTTGCCAAGCTGAATGTTTCCTGTTGGCTCAAAGAGTAACCTTTCTTCGAATTGTCTTTGGGCTCCCTGTTCTAGGGTACCCAAACTGGGGCACTGAGAACAGACTTGGGGCAAACCCTAGCTTGCTGTGGGGCCCAAAGCTCGGGCATCTGAATTTCACAAGTACATGAGGCCTGCTTGCCTCCATTTACCAGCAAATGCACACCTTTTTTTAAAAAACGATAATGGTAAAAAACTTTTCCCCTTCAAAGCTCTTTTATCCAAATCATTTTGTTTGACCCTCACAATATTTCTATGAGATAAGTCAGACTCTCTTTGCCAGTATTGCCCTGCCCTGCCCTCAGAAGCACGCAGGCACTACTGGGCTCCTTGTATGAGATGGCCAGATCATCAGTCACTGAATGGCTTCATTTCTGAGTTGCTGTTCTTGTCTTTCATTTTTAACAAGCAGCGGTGACACACAATGCCTTACACCTTTTTGTCGGCTTATAAGATCTCGGGGGGGGGGGAAGGGGGTAACCAAATCTACTAAGAAAACTTCCCAACTGTGTACTCTCTAGTAAAGCTATGTCAGGAGCTTCAGTCAAAGTCCCATGCTCCCTTACCAGTGTGTCACTACACATCTACAAGTAAGAAGGTGAATTTCCCCTGTGGCAGTACTAAAACTTGTCATAAGTCTAAGAGGGCATTGATGGTCATTTTTTAAGTCTACTATCTTAGTCCAATCATTTTCTCTAATGTCTTACTACTAGTAGTACTAGCTAACTTTTATATAGCACCAGGCACTAAGAACTCTACAATTATATATTACTGCTATTATTATCCCCATTTTAAAGATAAGGAAACCAAGGCAAAGAGAGGTTAAGTGGCTTGCCCAGGATCATGAAGCTAGTTAAGTGTCTGAGGAGAGATTTAAACTCAGGTCTTCCTGACTCCAGGCCCAACACTTTATCCACTGTACCACATAGCTTTAGTCATTTCAAGTATTCGTATTATAGTTCTGCACTGAAGAATGAACTGGCACTTTCCTTTTTCATTGATCTTAACCTGTTAGTTATATGCTGAAGGATATCCACATTTCTATAACTGCAGAAATCAGTCACTGAAATGCAAAGTATTTAGTGCAACTTCTTCAATAAAACCTAGCATCTGCCTAGTCTTCGAGAATATATAAACCAGTCCTGACTTAGAATAATGGGCTATACACTGTCATTTATTGACCTTAATCTTTGAAACATTCTTACTACAAACACTAGGCAAGCAGTCTTTTTTGTTGTCATTGTTGTCGACCAAACATCTATATAAATAACTATCAGGTCAGCATCCTTCAAAATACATTGCAGGATTTCCCTTCTAAATTAAATGCATCCGAGATTGGTCCTTTTATCACTTCTTTCTTCTTGGTCTTAGAATTTTGAAGTCTTCTCCTTTGTCTCAGAAAGGGAAACTGCTGAAAGCATTTCCACCTGGATGTTTAAATTATTTAAGTTGCAGGAACCAGACCTTTTCCCTCCTGAGTAGTTGTGGGTTTTAAAGGCTAAAATTGCTTCATCATGCCAAAGTGAAAGTATGCATAAATTATTTAGTTAAACCTGAGAAAATACAGACTTTTCCCAGTGATCTTTCAAGGGCTGCCTACTTAAATTTCAGAAGAATGGGCAGAGGTTTTCCCCCCTTTGCTTTCTCTAGGAAAATGTTTTAAGTATCTGTTCAATCTTCTACTGGATGAAATGTGAGCAAAGCTCTAAGAAGGTACTTTTTTTAAAGGTACAAATCTCATTATATCCAGTAAATATAAACCAGCGTGAAAAGGTGAATGCTCTCCTATGACTCAAAACAATATTCTTCAAGCTGATAAAAATTGCAGTATAACTCAGGATATATTCTTATGAAAATCAGATCTTCCTGTGTTTCCTTAGTCTTTATGCTTCAGTAAAGATTGGGCCTATATTTTCAGTTTGATCCTTGTCCATCATTTTATAGCTGAGCTATAAAAATGTAAAATAGGATAGGGAAGGAGAGAGAGGAAGAAACATTCATATAGTACCTACTATGTGTCAGGAATTCTGCTAAGGGCTTTGAGAAAATCTCATTTGACCAAAAATAGAGTATTTTACATGTTATAAAAGGTGAGTTAAAATATTTTATTGACTAGTGTTTGTTTGTTTGAACTCTAAGAAATATACAAGGGTACCTGACAAGGTTCACAGTGTATGTGTATTTTTAAAGGAGCAAAAATAGGGGAAGGGGGGGGGAGGACAACATAGCCCAAGGGAAAGAGAAAGGTGAGTCAAATTTTACTTGCTGTAGAATAACAGATGCATAAATTTGCTGGGGCAGCTAGGTAGCATGATAGATAAGAGCATTGACCTTGGAGTCAGGAGGACCTGAATTCAAATTCGGCCTCAGACACTTACCAGCTATGTGACCCTAGGCAAGTCACTTAACCCTGTTTACCTCAGTTTCCTCATCTGGTAAATGATCTGTAGAAGGAACTGGCAAACCACTCCAGTATCTTTGCTAAGAAAACCCCAAATGGGGTCACAGAAAGTCAAACATGACTGAAACAACTCAACAACAACAAATTTTCTATGAAAACCACCGCTAATATAAACCTGGATTCTCAATTGTTCTTATCATGTATACACACACTCTTGCTTCTATCATGACTAAGCATGAGATCCTATTTAAAATGTAACCATATTGCACTCAAAATTCCTAAAGGGAAAATGAATAATCAGTTTCATCATCTGTAAAATGGAGATAATAACCACACCAACTACATGATATTGTGGTTATAAAGAAAATTACTGGCAAATCTTAAAGTGCTATAGATACATGAATTATTTGTTTGTTTTTTGCTTTTTTGGAGGGGGGAGGGTAGGGCAATTGAGGTTAAGTGACTTGCCCAAGGTCACACTGCTTGTAAGTGTTAAATGTCTGAGGCCAGATTTGAACTCAGATCCTCCTGACTTCAGGGACAGTGCTCTATTCACTGCACCACCTAGCCACCCCAATATGAATTATTATTAATGTCAGAAAACATCGATGCCAACAGACAGACATAAATAGTGTGAATTTAGATTATATAGTTGATCTGACTGTATTTGGTGAAGGGGAATCTATTTGTGCTTATGTGGGCAGGACATAATGGCGCATAATTGGAGTCAGAAAAACCTGAGTCCAAATCATGCCTTGGACACTGGACGGTTGGGTAAAAATGGGGATAATAATAGCACTTATCTAACACGATTATTCTGAGGATCATACATGTAAAGCAGACTTTGGAGTGCTAAATACGTGGTAGCAGCTACCATTATTATTATTACTTAGAGCTGGTAGGTACCTTAGATGCCATGTAGTGCTAATGCCTTACTTTGCTAATGAGAAAACTGAGGCCAAGAGAGTTTAAAACTCACTCAAAATCATTTAGGTAATAAGTGGCAGAGTTATGATTTGAACTGAGAGCCTCTAACTTCATATCTAATTATCTCACCACTGTATGACATAACTTCTCAAATTTAAGCTTTGATTCTGTGTTATCTGTGTAACCCTGGTCAAGTCATACAGTCTTTATGGACCATGAGCAAATCCCGAAGACTTATCTAAATCATAAAAGGGTCACTTTCTGAGTTGATGGTAGTAGTTTTCCCTAGTGAGGAAGTCATATATCCCTTGTATAATTGTATGCAAATGTGAAATAAGTTGGAGAATGAGTAGTTTGGTGAGGGGCTAGTTTGTAGTTATTGTGGGATAAGGGGGCATGTTGATAAATGTTTAACAACTGGCTCTCTGGAAAGACATGACACAATTTTCAGTTTAATCTCAATTATTAATATTTTCTCCATCACTTTTTAAAGCCTAGGCAATCGACAAAATAAATAATAATAATACTTCATAGCATTTGCTGATTTCTGAGGTGTAAATGTTCATTCTGAAAACTTAACAATTGGCTCTCACTTGCCAATTCAGTGCCCATTCAAGTTGGCTTCAGCCCACCATTGGTTGCAAGTATCCACAGAAAACCCTAGGAATAGAATAGCTACGACAGATAATATTTAAGAGTGTTTTAAGTTATTCAAAGTTCTTTTACATACAGTCAGTTCTATGAGGTCAGCACTCATAGGTATTACTTCCATTTAACAGATAGAGGTTAGGTGCTTTGATTTTGCTCACATAACTAATAATCATCAGACATAGGATTTGAACTCAGTTCTTTCCTGATTCCAGTGTTTGATTCCACTGCACCATGTTGCCTCTCCATTTACAAGGACATTTCAACGATCTTTTTGCTTTTGGATGAAATTAAACTAATAGAAAATAAGTTTCCCTCCTTTCATTGAAGAGGAGAGGATTATGTGTGTATGTAATATTGCATATGCTGAACTGTTAGAGATTGTGTTATGTGGCCTAGTTTAACAGAACTGCCATTTTGATCTTTGTTGTAAGGGACATGTTTAACTGGGTAGGAGAAGAGAATGGATATATTCTAAAATTAATATGATGTTTTTAAAAAAGCTGTCCATAAAAACAAGATAATTTTTAAAAGAAGAAAAATAAACTAAACTCATAAACAGTTACCAATGGCATTTGTAAAATAACTATGTGGGAAAGAAATTCCAACATTTCCTTCAGAAATTCAAATGGATATTAAGCATTTGTCATTGTTAAAAGATTCTTCCCAAAACCTAACTTGTATCTTTGTCTTCTACTTTGGTTTAGGACCAATTGTCCTGTTCTTTTCTTAATGATTTTCTAGTTAAATAGGATCATGGGATTTGAAAATAGAAGGGGTTTAGTTCCACCTCTCATTCTATAGATGAAGAGAATGAGAAGTAGGCAGGTTAAGTGATTTACCTATGTTTATGTAGGCAGTCAGTGGTAGAGCCAGGACTGAAATACAAATATTTTGATTCCCAATACAGTGTCATTTCCCTTCTATTATGCTGCCTACTGAGTTAGGTGTGAAGGACTATTCCACTCCAAATTTTCTTTAAAGGAGAAATGAAGGACTTTCTTCTTCTACTGCATCAAAACTATAGAAAGCCCTTCTTCCCTCTCATTGAATGTTATGCATGTAGACTGAATTATGTATATGTGTGCTCTTTACTTCTTTGTTAATTCCATGTCAAAGCTACCCTACACCTAAGAAAAGGACCAGGACTATCAAGATAATCAATGGAACTATAACCTTTGAAATACTTGTCATAGAAGGTCTAATAAGGTGATTGTATCTCAGGTATCATTCTACATATGTTCCTACTGGAAGAGGCAGTCTTACCTGTCACACCTACCTCTCTTTCCTTGGGGAAAGATGAAAACCATAGAATTATAGAATTTCAAAGTTGAAGAAGGCCTTAGTAGATATCAAGTCATTGATACTAGGGAAAAGAATCTTCACTACAACCTACCCAAGAAAGGATCATCAGTGGCCTTTCCTTGAAGGCTTCCAATGAGGGCAAAGTTGCTACCTTCTGAAGCAGCCCACTACATTTTTGGACAGTGAGAATTGTTGGGAATTTTTTCCTTATGTCAAGTCTTAATTGGGCTCCGAAACTTTTACATTTTGCTTCTAGTCTTGCCCTTTGAAGCCAAGCATGATAAATCTAGCATGTCTCCCATATGACATCCTTTTATAATTGAAGACATGCCCTGCCTGAGTCTTCTCTTCTCCATTCCAAACATCCCCAGTTCTTTCAATTGATCATAATGTCACTGACTCCCAGGTCTTTGATCATTCTGACTTAATAGTAGCAACTGTGAGATCAGAGAGAGATTGGAATAAATGAAGGATCATAGATTTAGGGATAAAGGAGAGCTTAGAGGCTGTCTAGTCCAACCTTCTGATTTTACAGATGAGGAAACCAAAACCCAGAGATGTTAAGTTATTTGCCCAAGATCACACAGATAAGTGGCAGAGCCAGAATTCTAATCCAAGACCTCTGATTCCAGTTCCAGAGCTTTCACCAGTACACCTTGTCACTTCCCAGTCCAAATGACTGTCATGACTTCTAGCAGGCCCCAAATGAGAAGCTGTTCACCTAACACTTAGCAGAAGACTTCATTGTTGCGTGACTGTGAAATAAAGCACATAATTCTTTTTTTTAAAAAGCAATTGGGGTTAAGTAACTTGCTCAAGGTTACATGGCCAGTTATTTTTGTGTGGGTGCCAAGTATCTGAGGCCAGAACCAATCCCAGATCTCCCGATGCTGGGGCCAGCGCTCTTACTCACTGTGCCACCTGGCCGCCCCTAAACCACATAATTCTTAAAAAGCAGTAACTGTCCAAATGATTCTCAATGAAGAGAAATCACCTAAGGATATTTTGGGACTACAGAGCAATACTATTTTGAATTAAAAGGCAGGAGCAATTATTGGGACTTCTAGGAATCTGTTGGTCATTAGTTTATTATTAACATGTCAATTTCTCTCATATCTATCTCCTCTCAACTCACACAATCATCACCCTAGTCCAGATTTGCATCAACTCTTGCCTTGTCTATTTCAATAGTTTCTTCATTGGATTCCCTGCATCCAATCTTTCCCCCATCCGATTCATCCTCTACACAATTCTACACAAATCGATGAAGTACAGAACCCACCATGTCACTCCCACTCAAGAAGGTCCAGTGATTACCTTTGTCTCAGGCTACCTTTCCAAGACTTTAAGTTACAGAAGAATTGCTGATCTCCATTGGGAGAGGGAGTTTCCTCACTTGGAATTCAATACAGCAATGGAAACAAATCAAATTTTTAAAAATGTGTTAGATACTATTCTAGTCAGTGGAGGAACTACAAAGATAAATGAAACCCTGTCCCTGCCCTCAGAAAGTTTGCTGTCTATTGCTATAATATAAAGTACAACCTGAGTATATAAGAAAGGTTTACAATTCTGTGTGAGGTCTAAAGGACAGGTCATTAATGACTGGGAAGTGGGGAAGCTTTGTAGGAGGAAGTGACATTTTGATTGGATCCTTGAAGGATAAGTAGGATTTCAGAGTTATGGGTAGAGTTATGAGTTGGGAGATTCTGTGAAGGGAAACAGAATGGAGAAAAGCCAAGCCTGGAAAATATTCAGTGTGTTTGTGGTAGTGAGTGACACCTTAGCCAACGACACATTACCCCCAAAGAAAAATCTACCCAAGATCTCAATGGTTCCACATGTATAATTAATATTTGCAAACAAAAATATACACTATGCTGAGGTATTTACAATTCTTACCCAACGGGGTCATTATGAAGTCAGGGGTAGGAATAATTAGGTCTAATAAAGCAAAGGATTGGCTTTCATGCTCTCCTCACACCCATTGCTGGCAGTTATTAATGATGAAAAAGGAAAAAGACAAAGTTTGTGAATAAAGGACTCTTAGGAACTTTAAAGAAACTTAAATATTCACAGACCAATCACGCAACAGTTTATGATGGAAGCTGTTACAACCACTCATATCAACTCTGCTATACTTGAATCTCACATGGTTGTTTTCCTTTCTTTTCCACTACTACTCGAGAAAGGAAATGCCTAGGCAAATAAACTCTATTAAAATAGCTTTACAGTTGTGACACAGTTTGACAAAAGCAAAGGAAATTCAGAGTCACTATTCACACTCTATCCTCAGCTGATTCCAGGGTGGGGGAAAAAAAGCTCTTTAAAAAAATTCACCCAGAACAGAACACACTGGAGATGGAATCAACCCCACATGGCAGGCTTAATACTTGTAAGTATTTGCACAATAATCTGAATGTGATAGCTCTCCATTTCTGAATATGATCAGACTTATATGGAATTACCATACAAGGGATAGAGCTAGATTAAAGAGTTTGACTGAAGTACCATTTTCAAATATAACCCTCTCTTATTTGACATACTTCCTATCAAAATAAGGAATCCCTCAAATTAAGTTCGCTCTGTCTTAAATGTCTTAGGTGCCAAAAACCTTTCCTGAGGTTTGTATAAAATAATGAGAATAACATACCTTTTAAAAAATTAAGTTTAGGAAAATGTGAGGTTTTTTTTTCCTTCACAACTCCATGAATATCCTAATCAAAAGACAATTCATTTCAATTAAATTCAATGAACATTTATTAAGCCTTTACCACCAGGTTAGATTAGGTGAGGGATGAGGAGGAAAAGAGACAAAAAAGTTTAGAGAAGAGAGGATTCCTGCCAAGATGGAGCTTACATTGCAATAACACCTGGTATGTACATAGCATGACATAGTGGATAGGACTTTGACCTTAACATCAATGGGAAAGACCTGAGTCCTGCCTCAGACACTAGCTATATGATTCTAGACCAGTCACTTACCTCTCCCAATGTCCGTTTTTACATCAGTAAAATGAGGATAATAATAGCACCTGCCACATAGAGTGGCCTTGAAAAAGTAATATAGGTAAAGTGTTTTGCTGTATAAATGTGTCGTTATTATTGTTAATTGTTTTTATACGTTGATACATGGCAAGCATGAGGTTAGGTGATTTCTGGGTGAGAAAAGGTCATTACTGGGGGAATGGTGTGATCAGGGAAGGCTTTCTGGATGAGGTAGCATTTGAATTATGTTTTCAGAGAATGGATAGAAATTCAACTGATGTGAAGAATGGGAGGACATTCCAGGAATAGGGAACAGTATAAGCAAAGGCATGAGGAAGCAGCAAGTGCTAGAAATGTTCAGAAGACAGCATAAGGTTGGAACATAGAGTAGGTAGAAGGGAATGATTTGAGAGAAGGCTGGAAAAGTATGAAGGCACCAGATTATGGCCTTGAATGCCAGGCCAAGAAACTTGAATTTTACTTGGTAAACCCCAGAGAAACAGTTAAGATTTTCAAGCAAAAGAGAAGGCCAAATCTATGCATGATAAGAATTAGTGAGCAGGTGTATGAAGCTAGCATTGGAATGTGGAGAGAGTTCACACAGGAAGACTTATTAAAATTCTTGCCATAAGGGGAAGAGGGTTATGGGAGCTTATGCTGGGTGGAAGCTATGAGAATAGAGAAGAAGGGGATGAATTTTAGATATGTTTCAGGGATTGTTTCTGGAGGTTTCGGTAGCTGATTGGCTGTGAGAAGAGGAGAGGGAGAACAGAGTGTAAATTGCAATATTAATCAAACTTACCCAAGTTTGGCCATTTGTTTTTAAACATCAATTTTAAGAGTCAGTCCTTTTTAAAGGGACATAGGTAAAACAAAATGATTTAATCTTACGTATTGTACAATCCTGGATACATTTGGAATATTCAGGGATTCTGGTCCTCACAAATGTCTTCCAGAGGTAAGAACAAAAATTTTGACGTGAGATAACTGCAAGACTTCAGACAAGGGAGACTGAGGAAGAACAGTGGTGTCGCTGTTTGAAAAAATGCCAAGCAGAGAATAGATTTAAAACAACAACAAAAATAGTATGGCCTATCTGGGATGTGTTAAGAATGAGATTCTACTGCAGTTTGATGAGACTAGACCTGTGATTTCATTGGTGTAAAGAATTCTCAGGTAAAAATGCTCTCTCTACAAATAAAAGTCAGTCCCTTCTCTGAAATTTAGAGAGTTGCTGAACACTGAGATGTTAAGTAATAGGGGGTCACACAGCCAGCATGTGTCAGCAGCAGGAATTGAACACACATCTTCCTGGCTACAGGCACAGTTCTCTATCCATTACACCACACTTCCTCTCAATATGAGTATAAAAAATCCCTAGTGGCCAAGCTCCCAGATTCACTACTGACTGCCATGTGAATTATAAATCTTACAAACGGGGATAATACATCACTTTTTATTAAACTTATAACATGCCTGCTATACAAATAGTGTTTGCAAAGAAGGTTATACATTTAATTCTCTCCCAGGAAATATTTTTAAAGAATATGAATTGCATTTTGAAAGCTTCCCTCTCCATAAAGTTCATCAATTTCCCCCCCTCACCAGTTTTGGCATTTTAATTGAGGCTTCCAAACTGTGTATCCTTCCTCAAAGTATCAAAGTGCAAATATCGGTCGGGCAGTTATAAAATCAACTCTTAATTTTCTTACACTGAAGTACTAGATAATCAGCCTGTAAATTTTACCTATATAACTATGTGGCTATAGAGCTATAAATTCAAAACAGTATGCAGGTTGGGGAAAATTGAGGTCTAGGCAGCAATGCATGTCCATAAACTTTTCTCAGGTTATTGGAATAGAACAAATCAAAAGCTGCTCCTGGTTGTATGATATTCTCTTTTGATAGACCAGACTGCTTGTTGTTAGCAATACAAGTGCAGAGGTTAGTCAGAGCAGAATGTAATTTCTAGCAATCTGACAGACCTGCGGATTGAAGCGGCAGGTTTTCCCTTCCGATTTCAGGGAATTGCTTCTTACTGTGACAAATGATTAGCTGTTATCTCTGACTGAATTTGATTTCTACAAGCAGCTGAGTCAGGTAACTTCGCAGCATTTGAGGGTTTTTTTTACAGGAAATGAAATCGGCTCCCTAGTCATATGTGGACCAAATGAAATCTTCCCTGTCAGGGTAAAATTGTGCTTTTGGTTAATTGGAGGTAGATTTACCATATAAAGGGTGTGTTGTGTGTGTGTGTGTGTGTGTGTGTGTGTGTGTGTGTGTGTGTGTGT
>NW_027187323.1:8416820-8426820 GCF_028583685.1 Petaurus breviceps papuanus
TTGCATACCCAAAATTCGAACCCACACCCTTTGACAATAAGTGTGGTACCCTGATTCAAAAAAGGAAGTAAAACAAGGATTTTGGTGGGGGGTTTTTTAATCTTACTACTTCAGTTTGACTATTGATGTATTATTGGGGGGGGGTTTGGATAATTTATTATATTGCAACTTATTTTTTCTGTATAAACCTAATAAATAGCAAAAAGGCCAGTAATAAAAATTGGACTTTTTCCCCTCAAAAGATATTCTTACACTCGATATTCTTATATTCAAATTTCTATTCTGATTCCTGAAATCTCCACTTTCCTTGAAGTTACTTTCACCTCCATGTTCCCTTCCATAGTAATATACAACAATATATTCTCAGGTTGCTCCCCACATCAGTTATTGATGCTTAGCAGGCTGGCCACAGCAGGGTGTACCAGCTGAAGGCAATACTACTTCCAACCTTCACTTGCAAGCACTTACACAACCCAGCTTCTCCCTCTTCCTGGCATAGGTTAACTTTTCTTCTCCATGATTTTCAAGTATAAATTCTCATTTGCTTAAAAAAAAAATCCCTCCATGGTCTATCTTTAAAAGCACTGAAGTACTGTATAACCTGCACACACAAGTAGGATAATTAGGATTAATGGTCTGTTTTAGAGGAACCAAAGTCTCATCCTCTGCTTCTGAGTTATATTTTTCACCTGCTCATATGGTGCACACCTGTGGCTTATTGGCATTGCCACTGGTTGCAATTTGGGATATTTCCAAGTTCAAAATGAAGGTCTTATCATCCATACTGAACTCTCTCAGTACTGTTGGGAGTTTCATGCAGGAATTGAGGAAAGTATGTGGTCTAAATTTTTCATCTGTTCCTTAATTTATGTCTTTTCCCCTACTGACCTTCCTTTAATTTCTGCATGATTTTATGTCCTCCAGAAATTATACCAGCAGCATATAGTCTATTTTTATCCCTTTTGAATGTGCTCAAATTTGAATGTCAACAGACACAAAATCTCTCTAAGAAGGAAGTGCCATATACCTTCTATGCAACGATTTCAAGAAAAGTTTTCCAACTTCAAAGGCTTATGTTTCACACTTGAATTTAATGTCATAGGCTTAGAGCAGGAAAGGGTCTTAGAGCTCATCTAGTCCAACCTCATTTTACTGACAAAGAAACTGAGGCCCAAAGTCACACAATGACTAAATAGGAGAGCCAAGATTTAAACAGGTCTTCTGGTTCCCAATCAATGTTCTTTTCACTATGCATGTTGAGTACCCTGACTAAAGGTAGGAACCACCTAGAGGTAGTAGAGTGGACAGGGTACGGGACCTGGGGTCAGGAAGACCTGAGTTCAAATGTGGTTTCAGGTACTTAGAGTATGACCCTGAGCAAGTCACTTAACCTCTGTCTAGCTCAACTGTAAAATGAGGATCATTACAACATCTACCTCCCAGGGTTGTCATGGTGATCAAATGAAATAATATATGTAAATGACTTAGTATAGTTCCTGGCACATAGTAGGCCCTTAATAAATACTATTTCCTTCTTCCACTTCTCACCAACTTCCATCAAATGCTCTCTTTGGCCCCCTTTGTAAAAATACAGACTATACAAATAACAATTGAATATTGTTCTAATAACTGGTTTTAAGAAATAATCATAGTGGATTATTACAAAGTTTTCTCAAAATTATGCATAATTATGACTTTTGGGTAAACTGTTATCAGGATACATGTTATATTTCCCCCAATAGCCTATAAACTCCTCAAGGGCAGGAATTGTGATATTTTTCATCATTGTCCATTGTTTTGCACAAAGTAGATCCCTAACGTATGCTTATAGAATTTGTTGAATTGTATTGCATTCATGGTGCCCCCCTTGCTACAGGTCACCAACCATCTGCACCTGGACTTAATGTACAGATTACTTCCATTTTTCACTTCATGAATTACTTTATAATATCTCCAGCACATCACTATCTGTTTCCTCTTGTTTGCAGCACCCTACAATGTTTTTTCTTTCACCTGTTTTACCCTCTCCCTAGTGGCATTGACTGTGGGCCCTCCTTCTTTTCAGCAGCATAAGGCAAAGAAGCCAAAATAGAAAGAGCAAAATTTCCCTCAACCCCCAAATCAAGGGCCACTTCATCTCAAGTAAAATGTAGCCTCAGCAAGGTCAAGTGGCCAGGTGAATTTATTTATAGTTCACTAATTTATCTTTAATGGAAAATACAACATTACAGGTAAAAAGGGGGAGAAAACTAGAAAGAGATGTGAGAAAATGCATTCATTTTTATTCAAATGCATAATATGGAGCAAGACAGGCAGCATGTCCCAGTGGATGAAAGATTGTACTTGGAGTCAGAAATATTTTGGGTTCAATTCTTGCCTCTAACACTTAGCTAGCTATGTGACCATCAGTTTCTCTGGGCCAGAGCAACTAAGATTATAAGTTATGGATAGTTTCTGATTTGCCTTCATGGAGGGAATTCCCACTGAAGAAATTGCAGGTCTTTTGATTATGGAGAAAAATGAATATTAGGTAGAAAGTTTGTGACCAAAGAAGTAGAAATAGTGCTCAAGAGTTAAGAGTAGGAACTATGTCTAAAATCAGAATTCAGGATTCAGAGCAATGACAAACAAGCATAACATATACACATTAAAAGTAGACCACTTTCCAAGTTCTCTATTCACCTAACTTAAACTGAAACTCTATAGGAAAGTAAGTGAGAATCAAGTAATCAGAAAAAAAAAGTTTCTGGAAACACTTTTAAGAAGATCACAGTGCTATTTCTAGGACCTTGCATTTTCAGTGAATTTCATTCAAATCAAATTTTAAAATATTTAGTGAGTACCTTTATGCCAGCAACTGTGCTATTGTATTGCATACAGAAAAAAAATGAATCAATTAATTAAGAAAATGTTTAAGTGCCATAAGTCTCTCACAAAGAGTCCAATATCCATTGAGAATATTATATACAGGACTATAGAAAACTTTGGCTAACACATTATGGCTTATCATTCTGGTGCACCTGGAATATGAGATTTAGCATAACAGAATAACTTATAAAGTCACTCAAGCATTTCAGTTTTTTACCATCTTCAGAATATTGCAGAGCTTCAGTTACTTTAAAGTGAGAATTGTAAGCCCAATTAATGTGTGTACACATGTGTGTGTGTATGTGTGTTTGTAGAGACGTGACCAACCATATAAATTTGTATTGGGGAGTTTTTAATGAAAAAAATCCGTAAATATTTACTAAGCTCCTACTATGTGCAATACATTATTCTAAGTCCTGAGAATAAAGGGATATCGTGTAGCCCCTTCTCTCAAGGAGTTTATCATCTAATGGGGGAAGGGCAAGGACATCATTACTTTTGCTGTTGTTGTTTGTCCTGCTGGGGAAAGTGAGTTAATTATGAAAGAGAAATCCAGGCAAAGTACTATGAGAAATTTGAGAAGGGCTTCTATCAGGGAAGTGGAGGGGAGGATGCTTTCTAAGAAGACTTTACTGAGGGGAAATAACATCTGACTTAACCTTGGAAGAAAGAATGGACATTAAAAGGCAGAAATTTGGCGTGGGGACGGGAGGAGAATCCTATTCCATACATGATATGAGCAGAAGTTTAAAATCTCTGATGATTGTTGAATACCTGGGATGTGTGTTTGTGTGTGTGTGTGTGTGTGTATGTGTATAAGGTCAACTTGTATAGAAGCTAATCAGAGATGAAAAGGAGTAAAGGCATGGTTATTGGATTTTTTCTTGAAATTATAATTCATGCTATATTTCCCACTCAGTGCAAGAATGTTTAGGTATGTCCCTCTGGATTTATGAGTAATCCCCAAACATGGATTCTAAGTATCTGAAAACAATAATTACCACTCAGGTGAAATATCAGTGTCTACAAATAGAAAAGTATGTCTGTGAACTGATTTTTTATTTCTTTACTCCCAGATAATTCTGAAAAAAAAATTTCCATAAAGGAAATTGTGCTTACGTTGTAGTATTTTGAAACTAAAGATCTGATAGATACATGCAAATCTCTATTCAATGTTGAACCCTTTATTTAAAAAGGAAAGTTTTTCTCCATTTAGAAAGCTTTAAAATATCATAGCTTCCCCCAGAAGCCTGGTGATCAGTTTAATCCCCAAACAAAATTATGGATGAGTTCTAAATCCATGAAAAAACAGGGTCCAATTCAGTGACCATCTGAGACGGAAACCAATGGAATGACAAATTAATTATAGTAATCAGATCCCCCCAAGTAGTAAGGAAGTCCCATAAACACAGCTTTAAATGAAAGTGGATTGTGAACCAGGCATAGAACTTTGAGTCCTTTCCTGGTTCTATTTAAATTCTGTTTTCTGGGAATTCTTTCCTCACCTTTGTCAAGGTATTTCTTTTTTTTCCCCTTTGTTTCTGTTTTTGTTTTTCTGGGGAAGAAAAGGAGAGTGTTTAACAAGCAAAGCAAAAGGTACCATCTGAGTGCCATCTACATGAACAGGGAACTTCCTTTTAGATTAATGTATATCCTTATCAGCTTAACTAAGCAGGTAAGGTGTTCATTAGCTAGGCTGGGTAAAAAAAAAAAAGATGGGGGGGAGAGAAGAGAGAATGAATGTAGAAGAGTGAGAAGAACAAACAAGTCAAAGCATTTGTTCATGCTGCAATCTACACATCAATTATCCTGCTGTGCTAATTACCACCTTTCCATACCCCAGGTACCTAAGCATTCACACTTACTCACTCTTTCATGCCTCTGATCAAAAAAAAAAAAAAAGGAAAGAAATGATAGAAGAGGAAGGATGATGAACCCAGAGGTGAAATACATTCTTAGATCAGAATTTCCTTTACATATGAAAGTATAAATAAAGGGGCTTTGCAGTTTTGCAATTGTTGTTTTAGAAAATTAAACATTTACAAATATTTTAATCGCAAAATATTAGACTCTAATGTTTCCAGAAGTTGCTCTCTCTAGTTGGCATTGTTTTGATACCTAAAGGAAGACAGAGGTAAGAATGGCTGATCTTGAGTTGTATATAGGTGTTGCCCCATTAGTATAATATTAGATCATTAAAAGTCAATGACTATTAATTATCAGCCTCCTTTTCTGAGGCTATTCAAAAATTGGACAGTGAACAGCCAGAGAGCTATCTTTGTATCAAAACCTTGGCGTTCCTGTTCACTGGCTGAACATTCAGCTAACAATTAAACATTCTTTATTATGATGAAATCTAAGATTGAATCCCTGTTGGTTTGTGGGCCTCCTTGTCAGGGTGCTCATTTTCTCATTTCAGAGTGAAGTTGGATAAAAAGGAAACCTATTTCCTGTAGCTCATTTGATACCTGGTGGGGATGCTATTCAGGTGACAAGGGTACAGGCACAGAGGGGGAACAGATGTGATTTACACACTCATTATCATTTGAATGAGAGTGCAGATAGGCCTGTTCAGGGGCTTGGGCATCACCTGGACAGCTTTCCTTCTGATCTTTATCCCATCTGAGAGACCAGGTCCCCCTGACATCTTTAAATCCTCGACCCCCAGCTGGTGACACATAGAGTTTTATGACAGTAAGCAGTCCTCTGAAGCTCTGAGCACAGATGCCATTCAGAATTGTGCCTTCACACTGTTTTTTTCATTGTGTTCAGGCTTAATCAGGAATATATCCAAAAAAAGCTTAACTTGAATAATTTCTTTTGGTATTTCTCCAGAACCCTGTTTGCCTCTCTAAGTTTGTGTATGGTATGCGAAAGGGGATGAGATTTAGTGTTCCTGAAGTTATGTGCATGCCCAGTTCATTCCACTTCAAAAAAAGAGCAACAAAACAGAAAGGGCCACAAGTCAGAGATGTCATCCAAGCTCTGTTTCACAAGCTTCTGATCAACTGAATTCAGTGTTATTGTGAAAGATTTTAGATTAAAGAGTTGAAAAGCATCACTAGATTTGGAAAAAATCAACCCTCAACGTGTTTCTGTGTGTCATGGCTTTCTCTTCAAGTAGGATCAGTTCCTTTGTTTTGTTACCTGGAATGCCTACTGTTACTACAAACTCTGGAGGATTTTCTATTATTTATTTGTGGGATGTGGGAGAGCTTGTCTGTGTCATCTGAAGATCCAAAGAGATGAGTGCTGTACAGTACAAACTGTATTTAAAAATGCGTTTTAAAGAAAGCATGCCTTTGGTTCAGGACAAGAATGCCAAACAACCTTGAATAACTTAAACTGTTGTTTTTAACCTTCTCTTATCTCAGGCAGCCTGACAGTTTTGGTGGGTAGCAAAAAAGTGAAAGGAATTTGCGAGAACAATTGCAGTGGGGTTTCATGATTTTAATTAGGTATTGTATTAAAGAGAAAAATATAATGAACACAAGCACATACACATTTTATTTCCCATCTAACATTAACAGTTAAAGAAAACAATCACTATCAAATTACTTTGTTACCGTCCATAATTACAACTCAGGTTGCGCTTAACTGTTATTAACAGAATGTACAGTAATATGTTTTGGCACTGTAATATGTTATTGTAGCATTATAATTAATCTTACAGGAAGTATAATAAATTTACAGTATCAGATTGAAGCAATACTGCATATAGATTTATTAATGCTTTTAATCAGTTCTGGCAAAATTAATTTTGCACTGATTGCTTACATTGGAATTTGCATATACTTAGTGAAAGTAATTTATTTTTTATGGATTCCTTTTTATTAAAATGGGGCATATGGCCCTTCAGCTACAAAACTTTGCTGATTCTTTAGCTAAAAATTCCTAAACATTTTGAAATACAAGGTTTCTGCCAGTCAAGATAATACCCCTTTGTCTTATGATTTATTCTCAAACTATATTCTGAGTAAAACATTCTTAATTCTCACATCAATTTCTTTTAAAGATACAATGCTGGTGTCCCTGTTTTTGTTAGCATGTTTGGGATTTTTTTTCTCTCCCTAGAAACAGATCTAAAGTTTTAGTCAAACATGGGAGCCTTGAAAAATGTCAACACTGATAACAGCATTGCATTAACCTCAGAAGAGTTGCATATGCATTCAAGTGAATCATCACCAAGGTCCAAGGAAAACTCACTATTTGAATAGTCCTACTTCAAAAAAGATGGTCATTTTAAAGGGAATAAGTCATATGAGATTTTACCAGTATATTTGTTTGCCAAATTATTCTCTTCCTATATGCACAAAACTTGATTGACACAGAAATACCAATTTCAGGCTTAAAGTTTTCAGCTCCCTTAAAGAACATACAAACTCGGGATGGGGGGAAGGGTGTCTCAAAAGAAGGTTTTTAAAAAGAGTTCTGTAAAAAAGATAGTTTTAAGAGATACTTTCCATCAGTCATATGGTAGAAAAATAAAATTTAAAACATGTAAATGTCTCTCTCTACAAAAAGTGCACACCTTTTTGAAAGGAAGAAACATTCTTTAGCAGACTGTCAAAAATATCTTTATGAAATGAGGAAAAGTTACAGGGTTTTTAAAAAATGATCTCTTTGAAAAATGCTGGCAGGAAATTTGAATTTCTGAACAATTTCACATGATTTGAATCTATGATTCTACACATCCATACTTTGCCTTTTTCTAGAATTCAAAATTACTTTAAGGCAACTGTTAACTATGTAATATGTATACCGGTGTGTGCTGGCCTATTTCTTTAACAAAAAACATTTGGTAAAGTAAATGAGGTTTAGGGTTCTACTTCTGAATCTTAGAAGTACATGTGTTTATTATTTTTTAAATCTAGGAAGATCAATGCATCTTATATTGTTTCTGACTCAGTCTAATACTGTGTCTAGCTCAGTTACTGTGTGTGAATTTAGCATGACGTAGATTCTATAAACTCCTGCAACTCCAGGGCTGATGAAAACTAACAATGAGATGCCCTTACGCATCTTGGTGCAGCATTGGCCCAAAGTTTTCATCAACATTTTTCTGTCAATAAAGCAAATATGATTAAGCAAAATTCTGACCTATTAAGATTTTCTACCAAAGCTTCTTGACACGTCATCACATGACTTGTCACCATAACAAATTAAGGAAACCAGATTCTGATAATATTTTATCATCAGGATGTAAATATTCAAGGCTCCACCTCCACAAAGGACTTCCATCTTAGCTTATGTAGTTATTTTATCATCAAGGATGATTTTCAACTTTGAAAGCTAGTTTTATCTGTCCTAAACCTCTAACATTCCATTGTATCTTAATTGAAACGTAGGTTCTGTACTTTTTGCTCAGGGCTCCTGATAAGTGTTTGCAGACTATGTAAACTTCTGAATAATAACTTTCAGTAAGGAAGAAGTCTTAAACATGTTAGTATCATTTTGTACAGTATTATTCTGCTCAGTAAGTTAATGTGTTATCAATACTTCATAAGATCCCTTTGACCAGAGAATGGATAAAATTCACAATTGCTTCCAAATTGCCTTTTGTTTTAGGGTGTGGGTCATAGATCATGCAGCTGTCAGCAAGCAGATAATCTTGATGAATAAAATGAAGGTTAACATTTTTTTGAAGATGCCTTTTTTTTAAAGAAATACTTGGAGATGGGTTGGTCAGTAAAAGTTTATTTGTTCACTTCAAATCAGTGGCATCTTTTTTGTGTGTTTGAGGGACATTCCTTATCTCTTCTAACAGTGAATCCATACTTTATTTTTCCATATATGTTTAATCTTTGAGCACATTAATATTGATATAAATGTTACTTAAGTAAATGGAGTGATATATGTATGTATGCACTCATGTATATACATATTTGCTCAGGTTTTCAGTACGGGAGGGAGTCTATAGGAATCATTGAATTGGACTTGATGTCCAACATAAGTTATGAGGTTTAGGGGTTTTTTTGTGGGCAAGATGGACATAGCAATGTACTGTGACTATCAGACTGACTTTGGCCACTCCCAGTGTTCAAGCTGCCAAGCGGGCAGTGTCAGCAAATTCCAGTACCTGAAAATGATGGAAGAGGGCAAGGAGGGGGATGGTAAGGGACAAGGGCAAGAAGCAGTTGAGCCATTCTCTGATGGTACCAGGCTATAATGTCCCTCTCACAAAACTGGAACCAAGTAAAAAGAATTAGGGAAAGAGAAGTGCCTTCAGCAACGAGTTTTAAAGCAGTCCTTCTGATAAGAGTTTTGGTGTTCTAACAGAGCTGTATCTGTGACAGCTAGATTGTTACAAGTATGTACATCACTGTGCTTGAGTAAATTTGCAGCTGGAGTGTTTTAGTTACATTCTGTTCAGTGAAAAAAGGTGGGGAGGTTTGGGTAGAAGGGACAACTATAGTAGAGTTGCTTCATGGAGGTATTATCAAATGTCTTTCAGAATAATTTCAATTGATCAGCCATCTATTAGCAAAAAAAATGCTAAAGATTATTTAAGGGATTATAACATTTTCACTTCACACTTTAATCATGTATGAGTCTGTCCCATCTGGTTCATTTCTCTTGGCTCTGATTTAGACATAGAATATCAAAATAAGCCTAAGGACCCCTCTGTAAAGCAAGCATTTACTTAAACCAGCAATAGTTTAATAGCAAAGGATTCCACTAATTTTGCTAAATGTGGGCACAACAGATCATTTACATATGCCTCAGTTTTTCCATCTGGAAAATGGGAATAATCATTTGTGTGTGTGTCAGAATATTGAAATGAAAATTATTATAAAAAGGAGAACTGAAGGAAGTTTCTGTACCATGTTCTGCTTTACAGCACTAGATGTAAGGATTAGGGTCAAATACTTATTAGTCATGAGTCTCTCAGGAAACCAATTGGCCTCTTTTAGCCCTAGCTTGTTTATTTGTAAAATAGGAGTAATAATGGCACCTACCTCACAAGATTGTTGTATGGATAAGAGGTGATGATATATGTAAATTGCTTTGTAAACCTCCAAATGCCACATAAATTATATGATTATTTTCAATATTATTATCCATCTTGTTCTCATCTTAGTGGTTTATATAAAAGCAATCTTGGGACAAGCTGTTCTCTCCTTATTATTCT
>NW_027187323.1:8431820-8437343 GCF_028583685.1 Petaurus breviceps papuanus
GGTTTGCATGAAGTAAGGATTATTCACATTTTTAAATAGAGAAGTCAGTGCCCATGGAACTCATTCCTATGGAGACAGAGTATAAAAACAGGTGGCAGAATTAAGGGGGGGGGCAGAAACCTTAATGTTCATATTTTTCTATATCCTAGTGAACTACCAGACCTCCAATATTACATGAAGAATTGAACCTTGACCTTGGTCTTGTGATCTGGACACCATCAGTGTACAATGATAACAGAGTTACCATCATAAAGAAATAACATCTGTGATACATGTCTCTTAGAAAGCAAGCACAGTTCTGTAGAATTCTTGAAAAAGAGTCACATCCTGCCCTCTCTAGTACAATACCTGGGAAGTAAATCTTTGAAAAAAAATGAAAGGAATAATAGGTCATAGGTCAGGTGAAACGACACCAGAAACTCCCAATAACCTCCTTCTCCAAAACTCAGGGACATAAATAGGCATTCTAAAAAAACCGAGTGCAAAGAGGCCTTTGATTCATTTACTCAAAAATAAATTACCTCAAAGCAAATTAGCTTTAGGAAATGTAAATACTCTCTAAAATTGTATAGGATTTAATTACTATGGCTGATACACATCAGAGTTGACGTATATAAAAACAAATTTTGAACCTAATAACCAAGTTATTAACAAGGGCTATCATATCATGAGTCAGCTACTTTTGACCTCCTTTATAAATATTAAAGAAAAAATAATAATTCACTTATATGGTGCATTAAGGTTTACAAATTGCTTTCCTCACAACAGTCCTATAAGTATAAAAATAACTTGTCCACTTTTTACAGATAAGAAAAGTGAAACTCACAGAGTTTAAGTGACTTAGACAGGATCACACAGTCAATAAGTTTCAGAGTCAGAATTTGAACAAATTCTTCATGAGTGATTCTTTGTGTCATTTTGTGATTAGAACATATCAACAATATTTCTATCTGTGATAATAACAAAGCAAAAGACATTAGGGGGAAAAGTTAAGTAAAGGTATGTCCTTTTTAATGGCTGATAATCTGAAGAAACTTCAATTCTCATTTTTCATTAAATATTAAACTCTTTCCATTGCTTCCAAATTGTTTCAGAAGGTTTGATGTATTCTTAAACAACTGACCTGGCAACCTTCTCTAATTCACATGAAAGGAAACCATGAAGGCAACTACTTTCATCAACATACAGAAGTTAAGGGAAAACATCCTTGCCCTTGTATTTGAAACTTAAAAGTCCTCCCCCCCAAAAAAAATCGATTTCCTTATTTTGTAGTTCATAGGCACGGATTGCAAAAATTATTTGGAAGTTTTGTTATTATTTGAGAGGCAATATGACCTAGTAGACAGAAACCTGCCTGAAGTAAAGATCTGGGTTTGTGCCACAACCACTGATACATTTTGGTTGTATGACTGTAGGGAAGTGACTTAACCTCTCAGTATCCCTACCCCCAGGAATTTAAGAAAGACCATAAGTTACAGAGACCTGCATTAGTAGAAGGATTTTCCACACTAGAAACTCCATAAACCAATGAAATTATAGGTACTATAAAAAAAACTATTATCTGTCTCTTAATATGTTTTATATCTTCAATTAAATTGTAAGCTCATTGAGGGCAGAGAACATAACTTTGTAAACTCAGTGCTTAGCATATAATAAGAATTAAAGAGATGATGATGATGATTATAATAAAGAGGAAAAGAAATTTGACTGGTAGAAAAACTGTCATAACTAATAAATTGAGGTAGACCTGACCTTGTCAATGCCACCCAACTCAACAAACTCTGGTGGATATAAAAATCCCCTGGAATTCAAAGCCCTTCATAATCTCCCACCCCAAACCTTTCCAGTCATCTTTGTAGTATTTTACACTCACACAGACACACACAGACACACACACACACACACACACACACACACACACCCATTCCAACTCTGAAATTCAATATTTTCAACAGCTATTCCCTATTCCTAAAATATTCTCTCTCTTCCTCATGACTTCCTGGCTTTCCTGCCTTCTTTCAGTTTCCTGCTAAAATCCCATCTTCTCCAAGAAGCTTGTCCCAACCTTCCTAACTGCTAGTGCTCTCCTTCTGCTGATGATCTCTGACTTATTTTGTCTTTGTCTCGTTTGTGTGTTGCTTCCCCCATTCACTATGAGCTCCTTGACAACAAGGACTGTCTTTTGCCTTTCCTTGTATCTCTGGTGCTTAGCCCAGTGCTGGGCACATAGTAGGTGCTTAACAAATGCTTTCAGAGTAGCTAACTTAAAGGATATCTCATTATCTGATCTTTGTCCCTATAATCCCATCGATATGGATGTGAATTTTGCTTCTGATGAAGAGACAGCAGATAGCCCTTTAAGACTAGTTCTTTTGCATGTTAACATATTAGCCACTGATATCTTATTTGTACTGTAACTGACAGAATAATGGAGAGAAAGCACATAAGTATGAAAAGGGGTTAGTTAGGTAACATTGTGTAGGGCTTCCTCAAGACAACATTGCTGCTACTTCAAATGCCAAGCTAATTATCAGCAACATTTAAATGCTATCATAGGCCATTTTTATAAATGGTGAAATTTTCCAGCAGGTATGGACATTACAAAATGTCACGTTTGACTGCTGTTATATTACTTTTGTCACTGAAGTACAAAAATAGGAAAATAAAGTTATTCCAATAGGCAATAGAGGAACCATTATTTGTTTAGCTTCTGACTGTAAAATTAATTGATACAGTGATGCAATTTGGAGTATCATTTACTTGGAAGGAAAAATAGGGTCGATTTAATATAATGCAATCTGGTGAAGTGAAAATAATGCTTATTATAGATAAACTATGAGGCCTTTTAAATATAGGTTTTTAGGAATTCATATTCAGACATGTCTTTCTAATCCCAGTTGCTATAAAGCAAATTTAAGTATCAGCTTTATACCCTTTAGTAACCCCATATTACACATACAGTTTTCGAGAAAATGAAACTTTAATATGATTCCACATAAAATTGTGTGCGATGCCAATAATTTATATGCACTTCATATGCAAATAGTTTTATCTTATCCATCAATTATTGTGTAAACATGGTATCACATGGCAAATTTCCCTGCAATACAGTACTGTACCTGTATATAATTATGGGTGCATTTTGCCAATGCAACTGTTACTCAGAATTGTAATTAATTCCTCTGAAGATTACTGTGAGAGTTTTGGATACTGATGCTGTTTTTGGACATTTATTACTGCTCTTTAGTTGGCTTTTTGCTGTGCCTCAGAGACAGATGTAAAATTAGTGTCTATTTTGAGCCAGCAAACAGTACATCTTTCCTCTTGTTTATTGAATTGCAGAGAGGAATTCTTTGGGCTCCCACTTCTTTGTGGTTTTGAAGTAACAGTCTGTTTTTGTGCCAGCCATGTAGCTCCAATGCATGTGTAAAATTTTGCTGAGACTCGTGCAAGAAGTTGCTTGTTTGACCTAATGGAAAGACCAGTGTATGAAGTTAAGTTGCCTTGTGTAGGAGGAGTAGAAATTCTGTATCATAAGTTACAAAATAGTAATTGGTCTAAGAGGCACTTAATATATTCTGTCCAATGACCCACATTTGAAGTATTTGTTGGTTATTGGGAAAAATAAAAATCTTTTTTGTGAAGAGAAAGCTACATTATTGAGGTCTGAATGGACCAGTGGTGACAATGGTGGACAACTGATCACAAAGTAAACAAAAGTAAAAGTGAGCTTGTTTTGATTCCATGATGTGAAATGAGGCTAAAAATTCATCCTCTTAATGTCACTTATTTGTTATCTGTATGAAGAGTATTTTGTTGTGCAAAATTCTCCCATGCTTATAAAAGTCTATTAGTTAGACTTCACAGAAATGTAGTAAGGAAGAGCTCCAGGTCAGGGTGGAGGAGTGACAAAAGAGAAATACAACTCAGCAGTAGATCTTATATTTAATTGTCAAAAGGTCAACCAGAAAGAGTACAATGGAATGAACTTAATTTTTTTTTTAATATTTTTGTCATGGATTATCTCACCTGGATTTCAAAAGAAAACTATATCAATGTGATGGCTTCTAGGAGAGGGCATTTCTAGTTAACACAGGCCTGGAAAAGATGGCATACTGCTTCTGTAAGTGAATTTGACAGCAGTTATTTATTTAGTTTAAAAGTATTTACTACTATTTCTGAGAGAGAACCCTAAAGGTTGTGAAGTATTGTTGGCCTATGAAGGTGATGGATGCTCTGTTGCTGACCCTATATAGTGAGACATGACTTCATTGCTTGTTTAGATTGTTCTGATATTTGGGACTCCTCAAGGGCTGTTCATAAATCATTTATCTCTTTTTTTTCCTCAAGAAAAATATTTCAATTGTATTGCTGCAGGAACACTCTTGTGTCACATGGGTTACTGTGGTCCATGCAGAAAGAGACCTTAAAAGGCATGGTTTTTTTTTCCAGGATAAAGGCCTTTTAATGCCTGTCCAGCCTTAGATAATTTAATTCACTCCTCCTGAACCTTTCTTTATTCCTCCTGTGCCCAGAGATCACTTTTTAGGAGGTGGGTTGAAAGCTTCCCAGGCCTTAGCAGCTTTTGTTGTAGCCCCCCTGACTCAGCGTTCAGAAAATTTGTAAAGAATCTTCTGCTTGTTGCTAAGAAATGGTTAAATCTCAGTCACTAAGAAAAAAAAAGGAGCACATTATTGATTGTACTAAGGTATATCTGGACCACACAGCTAGAGCAGAGATGTTAGAATATCTCTCTTTTTGTAGTTCTGAGGGCATTACCCAGCCTGAACTTGCCTAAGCCCTTGTGGTCACACCTCTTGAAAAGGTTTTGTTTCCCCCGTCAATTGGTATTCAAACCAGGTCAGCAGATTCTGTTTGCCTGGCTCTGCTGCCGTTTTCATTTTAATTTGCACCTGTTGTGCAGTTGTTCGGAAGGCAAGTGCAGACCCGCGGATTATACAAAGATCATATTATGAGCAGATATGCACGGTGTAATCTTTTTGTCCCCAGCCTCACATGACAAAAAAAAAATCTCTCTCTTTTTGTTCCTTTTTTACTCCCTGGGAACCTGTCAAAGCAAACAGATATGACTGACTAAAATTTGTAACTAGACGTGTTTCCAGAATTCTCCGAAAGCATTATGAACCTGCCATACAATCCCTTTCAATTTTTTCCTCCCTTTTCTGTCACTTTTGTATAATCCGATAGTTGGCAAGAGCCACTTGAGATGGCTCAGTTGATAACTTAGCAGAGGATTGCTTTATTAGGCAGAGAAAAATCAAAATGAACCTGAGAATTGTTTGCGCTTTTTTTCCACAAGCTTTGCTCTCTCTTTCCCTCTCCCTCTCCCTCTCCCCCCCTCTCTCCCTCTCTGTCTCTGTCTCTCTGTCTCTCTGTCTCTCTCTGTCTCTCTGTCTCTCTCTCTGTCTCTCTGTCTCTCTCTGTCTCTCTGTCTCTCTGTCTCTCTCTCTCTCTGTCTCTCTCTCTCTCTGTCTCTCTGCCTCTCTCTCTCTCTGTCTCTCT